>NC_081396.1:7223682-7373682 GCF_030684315.1 Stegostoma tigrinum | reverse complement strand
CGCACACACACACACACACACTCTCTCTCTCATACATACACAAACACACACTCTATCTCCCTCATACATACAGACACACACACACACTCTCTTTCATACATACACACACACACAGAGACACACTCTCTCTCATACATACACAAACACACTCACTCTCTCTCCCTCATACATACACACACACACTCTCTCTCATACATACAAAAACACACACACACACTGTCTCTCTCATACATACACAAACACACACACACTCTCGCTCTCACACATACACAAACACACACAGACACACACACACTCTTTCATACATCCACAAACATGCACACACACTCTCTCTCTCATACATACACAAACACACACTCTAGCTCCCTCATACATACAGACACACACACACACTCACTTTCATACATACACACACACACAGAGACACACTCTCTCTCATACATACACAAACACACACACTCTCTCTCCCTCATACATACACACACACACTCTCTCTCATACATACAAAAACACACACACACACTGTCTCTCTCATACATACACAAACACACACACACACTCTCGCTCTCACACATACACAAACACACACAGACACACACACACTCTTTCATACATCCACAAACACGCACACACACACTCTCTCTCTCATACATACACAAACACACACACACACACACTCTCTCATACATACACAAACACACATACACTCTCTCTCATACACACACACACAGACACACTCTCTCTCATACATACACAGACACACACACACACTCTCTCTCATACATACATACACAAACACACACACACACCTGTCTCTCACACACACACACACACACACACACACACACAGACACACTCTCTCTCTCTCATACATACACACACACTCTCTCTCATACATACACAAACACACACACTCTCTCTCTCTCTCATACATACACAAACACACACACACACAGACACTCTCTCTCATACATACACAGATACACACACACTCTCTCTCTCATACATACACAAACACACACACCTGTCTCTCTCTCACACACACACACACACAGACACACTCTCTCTCTCATACATACACACACTCTCTCTCATACATACACAGACACACATACACACTCTCTCTCTCATACATACACACACACAGACACACACTCTCATACATACACAAACACACACACACACACACTCTAATACATACACAAACACACACACACACACAGACATACATTCCCTCTCATACATACACAAACACATACACAGACACACACTCTCATACATACACAATCACACACACACACACACTAATACATACACAAACACACACACACACAGATACACACTCTCTCTCTCATACATACACACACTCTCATACATACACAGACACACATACACTCTCTCTCTCATACATACACACACACTCATACATTCACAAACACACACACACATAGAGACACACACACACTCTCATACATACACACACACACTCTCTCTCATACATACACAAACACACACGCACAGACACACACTCTCTCTCATACCTACACACACACACACACAGACACACACACACAGACACACACTCTCTCTCATACATACACTCTCTCTCATACATACACAAACACACACACACACTCTCTCATACATACACAAACACACACACACTCTCTCTCATACATACAAAAACACACACACACTGTCTCTCTCATACATACACAAACACACACACACACTCTCGCTCTCACACATACACAAACACACACAGACACACACACACTCTTTCATACATCCACAAACACGCACACACACACTCTCTCTCTCATACATACACAAACACACACACACACTCTCTCATACATACACAAACACACATACACTCTCTCTCATACACACACACACAGACACACTCTCTCTCATACATACACAAACACACACACTCTCTCTCCCTCATACATACACACACACTCTCTCTCATACATACACAAACACACACTCTCTCTCCCTCATACATACACACAAACTCTCTCTCATACATACACAAACACACACACACTCTCTCATACATACACAAACACACACACACTCTCTCATACACACACACTCTCTCTCATACATACACAAACACACACACTCTCTCTCATACACACACACAGTCTCTCTCATACATACACACACACCCTCCCTCATACATACACACACACGCGCTCTCTCCCTCATACATACACACACACACTCTCTCTCTCATACATACACAAACACACACACAGACACACGCTCTTTCATACACACAGACACACACAGACACAGAGACACAAGCACACGGACACACACACATCACCAGAATAGAACTCTTTCACACTGATCGTTACCATCCTCGGGATTCTCCCAAAATCCCAGACTCCCGGTTTTAATTTCATCGGGGAGCGAACATGCCGAGATCACACCTTGTTTCCTCTGTGGTAAGGACATAACTCACAGCCGCATTCCCCCTGCATTCTGCCGCTGCTCAGGTGGCGCAGACTCCGGCAGCATCAGCGGCTCACCACACCCTGACCATTTCCAGTTCGGTCATTTCTCACAATTACAGGGAGATCTGATGGGTTTTTTTTTTAACTTCCGTCCAGCTTTCAGCTTGGACAAGCGCTGTCCGTTGCTGTGTTCGCATTCTGACAGGCTCACAGTTGAAGGGAGAAACCGGAGCCAGTCATGGGTCTCGGGCTGAACTTACTCACGGAGGGAAACATGACCGGTCTGCACCTCCTAACTCCATCCTCCGTGTGCGCCTGAAAGACATTCTCCGGTGACCATCCAAAGCTTTCCGCTTTGCCTCTGTTGATCAGAACAACTTTAAAAAAAAGAATCTCTACCTCCCTTCCCCACGATGTGTGTGTGTGTGTGTGTGTGTGTGTGTGTGTGTGAGAGAGAGAGAGTGTGTGTGTGTGTGTGTGTGTGTGTGTGTGAGAGAGAGAGAGAGAGAGAGTGTGTGTGAGAGAGAGAGAGAGAATGTGTGTGTGTGAGAGAGTGTGTGTGTGTGTGTGTGTGAGAGAGTGTGTGTGTGTGTGTGAGAGAGAGAGTGTGTGTGTGAGAGAGAGAGGTGTGTGTGTGAGAGAGAGAGGTGTGTGTGTGAGAGAGAGGTGTGTGTGTGAGAGAGTGTGTGTGTGAGAGAGAGAGAGTGTGTGAGAGAGAGAGTGTGTGTGTGTGTGCGCGCGTGAGAGAGAGAGACAGAGAGAGGTGTGTGTGTGTGTGAGAGAGAGGTGTGTGTGTGTGTGAGAGAGAGAGGTGTGTGTGTGTGTGAGAGAGAGAGTGTGTGTGTGAGAGAGAGAGATAGTGTGTGTGCGTGTGTGTGTCTGCGTGTGCGTGTGTGTGAGAGAGAGGGAGAGAGAGAGATCTGGGCCTTCAGATGGAGAACAGCTCTGAACAGAACGACTGAAAATATCCAAAAAGAGAAAAGCTGGGGGCAGGGTCCCCTACTCCGCGTGTCGGCCGCGATGTTTCAGCAGGTTGGAGGACTGGGTGAAGCCCTTCCCGCAGACCGAGCCTCTCCCCGGTGTGCACCCGCTTGTGAGTCAGCAAAGTGCTGGACTGGCTGAATTCCCTGCCGCAGACCGAGCAGGAGAACGGCCTCTCCCCGGTGTGGACCCGCTGGTGGGTCTCCAGCCTGGACGGAGCTTTGAACCCCTTCCCGCAGTCCCCACACTTCCACGGTTTCTCCATCCTGGATCCCTTGCGTCTCTCCGGTTTGGTGACCGGGTCTCCCCGCTGGGAATGGAGATAACTGCTTCAAACGCGTCGGCGTCGTGATGCTTTCACAGTCACGCTGGCGGAACGGACAATATTTCTCATTCCGCGTTCAAAGGCTGTCGCCAAAGTTAAAAAAAACACAAATAAAAACTTGAGTGATTCGGTCATATCTTCGGTTTGCGATTTGTCTGCAGGTCAGTTCTCATTTTAACGTCCTGCAAAAGGTGATCACACTGTAAGTCCGGGGGAGAAACACAAAACGGAAACTCTGGCTCCCATGGGCACATTCGCTATAGATCTCCATCGCACACAGTCACTCTCCCTCTCACTCTCACATATTCCCCTCTCCCCTTTCTCCTGAAGGTGCGGATTCATGGCAATTCTCGTAGACCCAACTCTTCCTCTCCGGGGCCACGCAGACCCCAAAAAATCTCCAACCAGGCAGCTTGCCTGTTGATATAGAATTGAACTGAATCTGTGTTGCATCGTCAGGTGAGAGATACAGCACTGTGTTTGCAGCGATTGGTGCTGATGGCCGGGAACACAGCGTTCATGAGGCGGGTGAAAGCAGAGTTGGGCAATGGATTCGAAATGAGAGGGGACGCGCATTTGGAGGATGACAGCAACATTGAGCAGGAATGAGATTCAACAGATTGTCAAACTGAGGGTCGCTGTACGATCAAGTGGCTGAATGGACTCATTCCGATCACCAGGGAAAACACATAACATAGCTAAAGGACTACGTTACAAAATGAGAAATAGTAATGAACACATTGGGCTTGAGGAACATAAATATGTATATAGTACGACATTTTGTGCACTTTTGACACGAGATAAGTCTCTGTCTGATATTAACTTACAGTCCCCCTACATTCAGTCATCTCCCAGGGAAATAACCCCTTTAATTAGGACACCATCCTTTTAGCAAGGCAAACAAATGCATTTTTGTTGGGAGAGCAAAGGAGGTCAATGTCTTTAAGAGAGAGACCTAGACCGACCATTTCCAAAGTCCGCCTCCTCCCTGGATTCACTCCCTTTTCCTACAATTTGCTGCAATACAACAGTTCAACCCCACAGTGAGAATAGAAACGGGAAAGGGTGTGGATGAGAAGAGAGAGTGCTGCGCTCACAGATGTTGCACAGAGGAGCAAGTCGCGGTCTAGAGCGAAGCTCAATCTTCACTCAGAGAGAGAGAGGAGCAGCAGCAATGGGCAGCTTCAGCGTGTCCAACTTCCGCATTCGGATAACAGGGGAGCACTGATTGGCTGGAGGACCAGAAGCCTTCCAGTCCTCCAGAGTTTTCCATTGGTTTACTGAGGCCAGGCCGTTTGTGACGCCACCGCCCGGCCCTGCACACGCGCAGTCCCTCAGCCCGCCCCTGGAACAGTGGATACCCAGCAGGAGACTGTCCCACTCCCGTTTGGAAGGACAGCACTTTGCACAGGATAGACCAGGGACCAGCATCAGTGCACACCCTCAGGGGGCACACACGCTGCTGCATTTTATCCTCCTTCATTCCAGGCACCATCTCCTTCCTTTGTAGTTGGTGTCATTCTGTTTACATCCAGTACCACTGTCTCACCTCCAGCTCCCACAAACTCCTCTCCGCCACTGTCTCCCTGTCTCTGCTTCAGTCAGCGCCAGGTCGGAGACAGACTCAGAGTCTGTGTTACATTTATCCAGAGGAAGCTCATCGTCCCACCTTCCTCCCCCATCGACTGGATTTTCCAGTCTACGGAATTCCGGGAACTTTATTCCCAGCTCGGAAGGCCGTTGGCCCAGTCGGTTGGATGGCGCGCGATGCAGCCTGATGCCAACAGCCTCAGTTCAGTTCCCAATCCACCTGAGGTTACCAGGAAGGACTGTCCTCCTTAACCTCTGGCCTTGCCTGAGGCGTGGTGACCCTCGGGCTAAACCACTACCAGTCGTCTCTTTCCCCCTAATGAGACAGCAGCCCCTACGGGCTGGTAGGACTATGGCGGCTTAATTTTTATTCCATTTTCTCTCTCACTTAAGAGAATACCTTGTTTTGCCTGTATGACATTGATCAGGGTTTGCTGAGGTCATCGTTGGCCCTCGAATGTGGAAGGAAAAATGTCTTTCTGTTTTGCATCTTTGAAAAGGTAGTAAACGTAGGGATCGGGAAAGAACAGAGAGACACACACATACACCTGACTGCGTGTGCGCTCTGAGTATGCAGAGGCTTCAGCCACAGGCTAAAATAACGATGCTGTTCACAGCAGCCAGTTTGTTGTGTGTCTGAATGAAGCTTCAGTGATTTGTCGAATCTAGACTGGCAAGGAAATCTGCGACATGGCGAAAGCATGTACAATGTGGGGACTGCAGGAGCAGATTCCGGTCCCCATCTGAACCAGAAACTTGCCGATGTAATCACACCAACAAGAGCGACTCTGAGGGTGGGAAGGGACTGGCTCAGTCAATCACCGTGCTGAGACGCCAGCGAGTTCACTCCGGGGAGAGGCCGTTTGCTCACTCGGTGTATGGGAACGTGTTCGGTCAGTCACCGGCCCTGCGGAGACCACCAGATCAGTCACGCCGCTGAGAGCCAGGGTTTTAACAGCTCTGATAGTGGGCTGAATTTCAAAGCGCCCCCCCCCCCCCCCGAGGACCCGACAGTTCACCAGCGCATCCACACTGGAGGGAGACAAGGAAGTACAGCACATCACCCGAGCTGCAGAGGCACCGGCAAATACGCGCTGGGGAGAGGCTGCTCCCTTGCTGTGTCTGATGACAGGTCTTGGACTGCAAGGTTACTGATGCTATTGGTCACCTCCAGGACTGAACCAGCTTCTATCCAAATCTGTGCACAATCACGACGCTTGCATATCCCTCTCGCATATTGTCTGTTTCACAACCTATTCTGTGTTTTTTGAAGCGAGGTCGCTCGTGGGTCAGCCTGGCAACTCAAACTTTGTTTGAAAATTTAGACCCTTTCAAAACGCGGAATTAAAATTGCTTGTGGGCAGTTCTGGAAGCCACGCTGCTCGAAGGTTGTGGATGCTTTGGAGAGGGTGCAGAAAAGGTTTACCAGGATGTTCCCTGCTAAGGGGGATTTTAGCTATGAAGAAAGATTGGAGAGACAGCGTTTGTTTTCACTGGAATGCAGGAGGTTGAAGGGCGACCTGTTAGAAGTTTGTAAGATTGTGAATGCCTTGGTTAGGGTGGAAAGTAAGAGACTTTTTCCCAGGGCGGAGGGGTCAATTTCTAGAGGACACAGGCTCAAGGTTGGGGGGGAGGGGATGAGCTTTATAAGAGATATGGGAGGCAGGTGTTTCACACAAAGGGTGGTGGGTGCCTGGATGGCGTTGCTGGGGGAAGCAAACACAATAGCAGCGTTCGAGTAGCGGCTGAATGAATATATGAACAGGAACAGGAGAGGGATACAGATCCCGTAAGTGAAGACAGTTTTAGTGTGAAAGGGCAAAATGCACCAGCGCAGGCTTGGAGGGCCGGGAGGCCTGTTCCTGCGCTGTATCGTTCTTTGTTCTATTTTGTTCTAAAAATATGTTTCAACGCAGAGATATCAAGCCAGACCAAGTCGGCTTCACTATTGCTGGATTTGAAATTAAAACATTCAACGTCCCTCAAAATTGTCCAGTTGTTCTTATCCCGACTTTATAAAAACAGACCTTGGACACCAACTTAACCAAAAATTAATTTATAATTGATGCTGCAACTTCAGCAGAGCGAAGCAATCTAATTAATGTCTTCAACAATTATTTAAATCCAAATTTCTTTGACCGTAAAACCCCACAGTTTTTAAAACAAAGTGTTCCCAGGGTGAGGGTGTTGCTGGCTAGGCCACAAATTATTGCCCATTCCTAATTTCCCACAGGGCAGGAGTGAGCTGACCACATTGCTGTGTGGTCTGGAGTCACATATTGGCCAGACCGGGTAAGGATAGCAGTTTCTTTCCCTCAGGGACATGAGTGAACCAGATGGGTTTTTTCTGACAAAAAAACTACGGTTTTATTGTCACCATTAGATTCCACATTTTTATTAAATGCAAATATCACCGTGGTGGGATTCGAACCCAAGTCCCCAGAATTATAACTGAGTTGCTGCATTGTTCAGCTGGTGGTAATGTCACCAGACCATCATATCCCCCTTGACAGAGAGACACAGTTACATAGTCAGAAAATAGAAGAGTTGTAATTTGTCATGTTACTTGAACAGTTTTGAACAATGGTTGCTAAATCTTCATGTAATCCTTGGATAATGACTTGTTCACAGGCACACATCACTGGCAATCTTGTTTGAATTCTGAAGTCAGTGGAAACTGCTTCTGCAGACCACTGGACGTATTACAAGCTGGGTTGTTCTGTCTTTCTCTCAGAACTTCTAACAAGTCAGTAACTGGAGGATAATGAAGGAGAGCAAATCTAAAACCCATGTCCAGCAGCTTTCCAATCCCATGTTGCCTCCGGGCCAAAGAAACAAACACTGTTGACAGTCTTAAGTGGGACAGTGTCAAAAACCAAAGTCTAAGGTACAAATGATTTATTCACATGCACGCTGGGAGTGGCTCAAAGACTCTGTACCAGGTTTGGTCTCTTCTGGAGTACTGTGAGCAGTTATGGTCGCTCTGCTTTCGGCAGGGTATTAGTAATTTGGAGAGGGTTCAGAAAAGGATTTCCCAGGATGTTGCTAGGACGGGAGAGTTTGAGTCGTAAAAATAGACTGGATAGGCTGCCATCTTCTTCACTAGAGGATAAGGTTTATAAAATCACGATGAGCGTAGATAAGGTGAATGACAAGGGTGGAGGAGTTCAATACAAGGGTTCATGTTCTTAAGGCGAGGAGAAAGATTTCAAAAGTTCATGAGGAATAACGTTTTTACGCAGTGAGTGATTTGTTTGTGGAATGGGCTTCCTGAGGAACTAGTGGATGTGGGGACAGTGGCAACTTTTAAAGGACATTTGGAGAAGTACGTGAATAGGGAAAGGTTTGGAGGGACATGGGCCAAACAGAGGCAAGTGGGACCAGTTCAGTTTGGGAACATGCTCGGCGTGGACTGGTTGGACCAAAGGGTCTGTTTCCGTGCTGAATAACTCTAAGTTAGAAATATTGCAAATTTTATGCACAAATTACAGTTTTCCACCCGATCCTGTCAGACAACCTAACTTTGGTTCATGTTACACATTCTAACCAGTAGCTAAATGTTTAAATCTGGCTATCTTGGTGATTAACACTGCTGCCTCACAGCGCTTGGGACCTGGGTTCGATTCCACCCTTGGGGGCGACTGTCTGTATGGAGTTTGCACATTTCCCCCCACCATGTCTGCGCGGGTTTCCTACGGGTGCTCCAATTTCCTCCCACAGTCCATACACGGACAGGTTAGGGTGGATTGGCTGTGCTAAATTGCCCCATAGTGTCCGGGGATGCGTAGGCTGGGTGAGTTAGCCATGGGAAATGCAGGGTTACAGGGGTAGGGTGGGATGCTTTTCCAAGGGTCGGTGCAGATTTAATGGGCCTCAATCTGTACTGTAGGAATTCCATGATTTTGATCAGAGATGCTGTGCGTTCACACAGCTTTATAGGTACAGCCTTGCTACCTTCTAGTAGCCTTCAAGTGCCCACCCAAGTACTTTGTAAAGATCGAGGCTTCTCGCCTCAATGATATCCCAGCCAATGCATTCCAGATTCCCACCCATCCTCTGGGTGAAAAATGGTTTCCTGAAGCCCCCTGAAAACCTCCTGCCTTTCACCTTAAAACGATGCTCCCTTGTTACCGACCCTTTGAATAAGGGGAGCAGCTGCTTCCTACCCACTCTTGCCCATGCCCCTCATAATTTTTCCCACCTCTATTCAAACTGCACCCCCCACCCACTCTAAAGAAAACAACCGGAGATTATCCATCCTCTCTCCACCGCTAAACTGCTCCATCCTGGGTTGCATCCCCTCCTACAGTTACATCCTTTCTATACTGTGGGCACCAGCACTACACACAGTACTCCAGCTGTGAGCCTCACCAAAGTATTTAACTGGCTACTTCACTTCAGTTTCTGGTGAGTGATTTTGTGTCTTGAGTATCGGCCATGAGCTTCCTTATCCCGTTCATCCCTTGATAATCCGGCGTTCTGTGGCCTTTTTGGGCCCGTCCTTCACCTTTACAGGTAGACATTGGCCCTGTGCTGTCTCTTCCCCTTTTGAATGCCTCCCACTGCTTCCATGTCGATTTTCCACCAAGTAATTTACCCCAGGCCACTTTGACCATGTCCTGTCTTGTCATATTAAAATCGGCCTCACGATGGAACCGTTATTTATAGTCTGTCTTTTTCCTCAACTACAATTAGGCATAATCTCACTGATTTATGGTCACTATTCCCCACACGCCTCCTCACTGTCACATCTACCAGCACCATACCCTCTCTGGAGGACTTACTGCGTGCTAGCTAAAAGAGCTCTCCTGGATGTATTTCCCCTCTTCCAAACCTTTCACACATTGACTATCCTAGTTGATATGAGGAAGTGTGAAATCCTTACCAGTCTGATACGGTTGATTTTATACTTCTCTGAGATTTGCCTACATATCTATCTTTCTATCTCTCCCTGACTGGTTAGGAGTCTATAGTATGCCCCCAACAAAGTGATTACCCCTTGTTTTGTTATTAATAAGATGGTCTAATTTTTTTTAAAATGGTCAAAAAGATATTTTGGGAGATCAAATGTTGAGGAAAAGTACACAGTTAATGGCAGGACCCTGAACAGCATTGATGCACAGAGGGATCTTGGGTTCAAGTCCGTAGCTCCCTGAAAGTGGCCACGCAGGGTGGTAAAGGAGGCGTACGGCATGCTTGCCTTCACTGGTCTGGGAAGGAGTCAGGATGTCTTGTTGCAGCTTTAAGAAGACTTTGGTCAGGTCGCACTTTAGAATATGGGCTTCAGATCGGTATGACAGGTTGGCACAACATCAAAGGCCGAAGGGCCTGTACCGTGTTGTAATGTTCTATGTTTATTGTGTTCAGTTCTGGTCGCCACAATACAGGAAGGATTTGGAGAGGGTGCAGAAGAGGTTTACCAGGATGCTGCCTGGATTAGCGGGTATAAGCTATAGGCAGAGGCTAGAAGAAGTAGAATTGTTTTCTCTGGAGTGCACTGGGCTTAGGGGAGACGAGTTGGAAATATATAAAATTATGAGATGTGTAGTTAGGGTTGGCAGTCGGAATCTATTTTCCAGAGTTGAAATCTCTAATACTGGGGCATACATTTAAGGTAAGAGGAGGAGAGTTCAAAGGAGATGTGAGGGGCATTTTTTTTTTCCACACACAGGGTGGTAGGAATCTGGAAGGCGCTGCCAGGGGTGATAGTGGAGGCAGACACAATAGGGACGTGTAAGGGTCTTTCACATGAATGTGAAAGGAACAGAGGGATATAGCATCATGTTCAGCACAATATCATGGGCCAAAAGGTTGGTTCCTGTGCTGTATTGTTCTATATTCTATATTATTCCTCCTTAGGTAATTCACTCTTCCACCAATATTGCAGAACTACTT
Organism: Stegostoma tigrinum; assembly: GCF_030684315.1. Classification (NCBI taxonomy): domain Eukaryota; kingdom Metazoa; phylum Chordata; class Chondrichthyes; order Orectolobiformes; family Stegostomatidae; genus Stegostoma; species Stegostoma tigrinum. The sequence continues at coordinate 7,362,423 of NC_081396.1, read as the reverse complement.
CCTATGAATCTCAAATTCAGTGAACCAGATGGGCTTTTAAGACAAGCAGCAGTGATATCATTGTCGTCATTACGCATTTTCCTTAGTGAAAACAGAGAAACCCAGAACTGGCCTGAAGAAGGGGCACTGGACTCAAAACATTAACTCTGCTCTCTGGCTCCACAGATGCAACCCGACCTACTGAGTTTCTCCAGCAAATTGTGTTTTTGTTTCAGATTCCCAGCAGCTGCAGTTCTCTGTTTCATTTCACACGTGCTGCCTTTCCCTTCGTTTGTCTCACTTTCGGTTTGGAACCATGAGCCCAAGCTGAGAACTGAACTTCCAGACAGCAGCTTGAGGAGACAACAGGCAAAGAGAACTGGCCTGGACAGATAACGCAGGTTAATCGTCATTGGAAGAGCATTGCAGATGTTCCAATGCTGGAGTGTGTGTTCTGGTCAGTGACTGGCAGCTGGTTGGATGTTGAATGGGTCAATCAAGGGAGGAGCATTGCTGTCCAGCCAATCGCAGGGAAGGTTGAAACAAGACAGACAAAAACAAAGACTGAACTGTTTTGTTTTTGGACAACACAGCGTGGAGTTGGAGGAATGCAGCATCAAAGGAGTGAGTCAATGTTTCGGGTCGGGACCCTTCTTCAGAACTTCCAAGGATGCCCACAATTAAAGAAGTTGTCCTCCCCTCTTGCTATCACCAAACTGTCTTTGGCTGGGGAAGGCTGAAACAAAACATGGTAAAAGAAATGACAATGTAAGCTTGCCTTTACTGGTCAGTGCATTGAATATAGCAGTTGCGAGGGTCATGTTGCAGCTGTAGAGCCTTTCAAGGCTACAGGACAAGTCTTGGAAAGCGGGACCAGTGTAAATTCTGTGTAGCTTTGCCAGTAGAGAATCGACTGGCTGTACAATTCTAGAAAACATTTGAACTGGCCTGTCAGCTTTATCGAATTCCTATTCCGTCATCTGCCTTGGCCGGATTCAAACCTGGAATGGTACCTGGATTAAAAGTCCAGTGATAATACCACTGGGGCGCCAACCTCCCCAACTTCATGAAAAGCATTATTCCGGTCATGATCCAGAACTTCCTGCCAATCGGGAAGGTGAAAATGGAACAATTGCATGGGGCCACTGGCAGTGTTCAGATGGGAGGACCTGATGGGTTGTTTCAGGTCTGATCACAATGAATGCATGAAGAAATACAAATCGAATTCAGCAACTTCATCGGCCTTAGGCACATGCAAACTAATGAGAGGCTCTATTTGCTCAAAGCCAGCTGTGGATGACAGGGACATGGAGTAAATTTAAGGAGAAGACAGACAGATTTTAGTAACGGTTTGAAAGGCTATGGAGAGTAGACAGGAAAGTGGAATTCAGGCCGAGATGCGATCAGCCTTGATAGTAGTAAATGGCGGAGCAGGCCTGAGGGTCTGAATAGTGTTCTCCTGCTCCAAGATGTCATCTTCTAAATGTGTTGATTTTAGATCTACCTGCAGTGTTAGGCAAATCTCTATTTCCCAACCAGGATAAAAATAAATGTTGTTCATCTGCTTCTATCTACCATTTCAGAGGAAACGTGCAGTCCCAGGGTCAAACAGCATCACCCTCACTGGAATGGAAAAGCCCAGTGACCCTCCCACTTCACCCACTGTCCAAATGAACAGCGCTCAGTCCTGGATGTGATTCTCAGCAGCAGTGAACAGCAGAGTCCAACTGCTGTCTTCATTGACGAGCTCTCCGGTGTCTCCACAGCTTGCATGACTGGATAAATCCCTTCCCACATTCAGAGCAGGTGAACGGCTTCTCCCTCGTGTGAATTCACTGGTGTTTCAGCAGAGTCGATGAGTCCCTGAATCTTTTCCCCCAGATGGTGCGGGGGAACGGTTGTTCCCCAGTGTGAATGCGCTGGTGAATCCTGAGGCCACCAGGCTGAACGAATCCCTTCCCGCACTCGGAGCAGGTGAATGGCCTCTCCCTGGTGTGCCCGCAGTCTGGATAACGTACTGCATCCTTTTCCGCACTCCGGGCAGGTGAACGGCAATAACTTGGTGTGAATTCACTCGTGTTTTTGAAGGCTCCAAAACCTACTGAATCCCTTCCCGCATGTGAGGTGGGTGAACGGCGTCTCCCTGGCGAACTCGCTGGTGTGACAGTAGGGAAGAGGAGTGAGAGAAGCCCTTCCCACACTCAGGACAAGTGAACGGCCTCTCCCCGGTGTGAACACGCCGATGAGTCTCCAGCCCAGATGGGAACTTGAATCGTTTCCCACAGTCCCCACACAGCCATGGCTTCTCCTCGGTGTTGTTGTCCTTGTGGCCCTCCAGGTTGGATGATGAACTGAAGTCCCCACACACAGGAACCCCGGACGGTGTCTCCTGGAGAGATGTTACTTCAGGCACAGCGGCAATGAACATGCTCGGAATGGGCCAACTTCCGCATTCACGCAATGGGGAGCTCTGATTGGCTGGAGGACCACAATGCTTTCGGTCCTCCAACGTTGTCTATTGGCCGGACCGCATTACGTTCAATTACAGAGCCAGCCAATAGGAGCTGCGCCTGTTGCAGACAAAGGGCCTACGGGGGCCTCGTGCTGAGGTTTCTGGGGGAGGGGGAGGGGTCACTTTGCAACAAACACCTTCCCTTCACTTGTCTCCAGGGCATCCGTTCCAACAAAGCGCAGGGTTTAGTTTTAACTTCACACTCACTGAAACTCCCCCCTCTGTCCAACTTCTGTGAGCTCAACACTCTCTGTTCCCACTCCCGTTCTCATTCTGAGGTTACACTGTTAATTTGCAGGAACTGGAGGGAAAGTGAGTCAATCCAGGGAGTAGGGAGCAGACTCTGGAAAGTTTGCTCTTGTGAGATTTATCAAAACACCCGTGCTCACAATCACAGAACTACTGGAGACAAAGTCGTGGAGACAAGTTCTTTCATTGCGAGTCTGCAGAGTCGGGTGCCCCCGGAGAACCGGAGAGACCCTGATACAGAGTTTGCAGTCTTCTTTTATACATCCCATTCATATGTATTCAGGCGCCAATGTTTGTATTCCCTCGGGCCTCCCTAAGTGGGCGTCCCCATCTGTAGTTCAGCTCTGGCTTTTACTATTCTCTACTACGCATGTGCCATAGCTGCCTGTGGCCACATACTCCTCACCTTTTCACTTACTTAGCCCCAAGTGTTTCCTGGAACTGGATTTAGCTGGTTCTTAATCGCTCCTTACTGTTATCTTCTGCTCACTCAAGCTGATCCCCCATACTGTGCACTGCCGCCACACCACTTCTTATTGCTATCACATCTGTGACTAAATTCCTGTCCAAGTGTTAACTGTTGTGCCTAAGTTTATGTACTAGTGTTAACTGTAGTTTAACCACTGTCCTGTAGCACTCCATTTCTCTCAATTCCACCCTTTTTCTTTTTGCCACGCATTATTGGTTAAACTACACCTCAGTGTTCCCCCCCCCCCCCCCACCCCCAGTACTTCAGTTGTTTTCTAAGTTGGCCAGCATGTAATTAATCGCTCTCTGTTGGGTATCGTCATTATGCTCGCTGTCTGGGGTTTTCATCATATCTTGTGCTGTTCTCGTGTTGGTCAGGGAGGCCGGCATCTTACGGGCCAATAGACATTTCAGGATGTTCAGGCCTATTATTAGTCCTACCACTATGATTAGGCCATAAATCGCTAGGTTCACCAACCAATTACCCCATCCAGTCAAGCCCCAGCTGCCCCATTCCCTCCCTGCCTCCTTGCGATACCTATACCCCACTTCTCGTATTTTATCAATTTGACCCCGAATATGTTGGGAGAGGTTAGTAATGTTTTGCGACACGTCGGGGACATAGGTACAACATTCATTCCCTATCAGAGCGCAGGTTCCCCCCTTTCTCAGTGAGTATAAAATCCAAGGCCGTTCAGTTTTGGAGGGCCACTAATCTGAGGGCAATCATTTCAGTAGTGAGGGCCCGCACCTGGGTCTGCATCTCGTTTCGAGCTATGGCCATGCCATTGGCCAGTTCCTCCAAGGAAGCAGCTAACTGTTGAATTTCTACCCCTGCCCGAGCCGTCCCATAAGGAGGAAAGTGGGTCCAGAACAAGCGGTCAGTCTCCGTCACATTTCTGGGTTTGCGCCTCTTCTTCCCCCGTTCGTTTCTAGTCCATGGGACTTGTTTCGGGATGTGTACATGAGGGACTAGGTAGGCTCGGTAACAACAACCGCTCCACCCCTTCTGTTCAGGTGGCAAGGTCCGCTCTATGCCGGATCCCTGGTCTCCCTGATGTTCATGTCGCTCCCCGGGCAGGTATGGATATGCTCTGGTGTCACATACCCAATATGTCCCGTTTAATGGTATGGACAGGCTATATTTGTGGGTCACTTGGTGCACTTTAAAGGACGAGTTCCCCAGTTGGAAGAGGGCGCTCACATTCCAGTTACAGAAACACGTTGAGTTAACCTGTCCCCGAGGTGGCGTAACTCTGAGACCGTCAATTGCCCCTTGGGTCCGTGGGGCCGGTCGGGGAAACCATCCCTTGAAACTGTAATTCCCCTTGCTCCCTTTCCACCTACCCCAACGTGGCCACCAATTCCCGTAACTAGAATTCCATGTACCCCCACCCGACTCCCACGTATCGCTTACAGAGGTGTTGAACTGCAGCACCTCGCCTACTTCCTCCCTAGTCACAGGCAGAATGGTAAGAGGGATTCCGGACTCCCCATGATGTGGGATGGCCGAACATTCCCAACAATTGGTCTGTCCCTTCTGTCTAGCATAGTTCGCACATACAGAGGTATTGAACTGCAGCACCTCGCCTACTTCCTCCCTAGTCACAGGCAGAATGGTAAGAGGGATTCCGGACTCCCCATGATGTGGGATGGCCGAACATTCCCAACAATTGGTCTGTCCCTTCTGTCTAGCATAGTTCGCACAGAGTGTAGCAAAATAATTACACCCGCTTCCGCAAACCGCAAGGTACAGTATAATAAACAGACTGTGATATACTATTTTGAACTGGTTACTGTCCTTCATCGTCCTTTTCGCTTAATCCGTAATGTCAACGGATTGTCCCCCGCTCGGACTTCCCACTCTCCCTCAGTTGATGAGTCCACTGGCCCCTTTACCCACGCTGCGTGTGTCCACCCTTTTTCTTTTGTTCGAATCGCTGTTTCCATTGTCAGCAACACTAGATATGGGCCAGACCACTGCGGCCGTAACTTCTCCTCTTTCCACGACTTGACAAGGACCCAATCTCCTGCCTTTATCGGGTGGATGGGGAAATCCAGAGGTGGGCTCTGTGCCAGCAAGCCTTTGGTTTTAAGCTCTGTAAGTGAACAAGAGACTGCCAGTAAATAGTTCCTCAGAAACGCATCATTACTTTCAAAGGTGGGGACCCCTTTCTCCCCTCCTAGATAGGGGAGTCCAAACAACATTTCATACGGTGACATCCCAATATCCTTCCGGGGAGCAGTGTGTATTCTGAGCAGAGCTAGCGGTAAACACTTAGTCCAGGGGAGTTTTGTTTCCTCTACCAGCTTCCTTATTTGTGCCTTTAAAGGTGGCGTTCATTCGCTCTACCATTCCCGAACTTTGTGGGTGCCGGGGATGTGCAACTTCCAGGTAATCCCCAATGTACCGCAAATCAATGTATGCGCCTTTGCCGCAAAGTGTGTTCCCCTATCTGAATCAATGGATTCTACTATTCCGTACCTAGGGATTATCTGTTCTAAGAGGATCTTAGCCACCACCTGGGCGGTCGCACTAGCGACAGGGAAGGCCTCTACCCATCGGGTATAGTGGTCTACTATCACCAGTATATACCTCCACCTCTGGGCTCTAGGGAGTTCAGTGAAATCCATCTGTATTCGTTGAAATGGTCGTACTGCCAATGGCTGTCCCCCTTTTGGCGGTGCCCTCATCACCTTTATATTCACTTTCTGGCAGACTATACATCCCAACACCGCTTGTTTCGCCAAGGTATATACGCCGGAACATGCGTAAGTTCGTAAAAGGGTGTCACGTAATGCCTGGGTTCCCCAATGGGACTGGGAGTGCAATTCATGCAGCAGTCGCCTGGTTACCTCCTGGTTTAGTATATGTCTACCATCCGGAAGCCACCACTTCCCGTCGGCTGTTTGTCTGGCTCCCAGCTCCTTTTTCATCCGCTCCTTGTCGGAGTCTGAGAATAGCGGTACCTTCTTTAACCCTTCCCCCAACGGGATCAGGGACATCATTCACACCGTCGCAGATCGGGCAGCCTTTCGGGTGTTCTCGTCGGCCATTCGGTTCCCTCTGGCCTCCAGTGAATTTCCCTTTTGATGTCCTGGAACATGTACTACCGCTATTCTTTCAGGTTTCTTGAGCACGTCCAAGGTCTTTTTAATCAATTGTTCATGGGCCAGCTCCCTCCCCCTTGTCGTTATCATCCCCTGCTCTTTCCAGATTTTGCCAAACGTATGCACTACTCCAAATGCATACTTTGAATCAGTGTAGATCGTGCCTTCCCTGTTGTCCAACAACTCCAATGCTCTCATCAGGGCGTACAATTCACAGGACTGTGCCGACCAGTTCCCGGGTAGGCGCCCCGATTCTACTGCGGTTCCCGCAATCCCATCGATTATCGCGTATCCGCTGTACCTCTTTCATTCCATGCAGTATGATGATCCGTCTATAAACCATCTGCACCCTCCTGTGAGGGGTTCCTCGTGCAGATCGTTTCGTATTTTAATATTCTCGAATCTGTCAGCCACCTGTGGGATTTCTGGGTCAGGATTGTCCTGACTGTGTAGGGAGTACATACGACTAGATTTCCACCGAAGGTGAGCTTCCGACTTTCCTCAACCAAGATAGCCATGGCTGCTATCGCCTGGACACATATGGGCCAGCCTCGGGACACCGGATCTAGTATTTCGAGAGGAAGGCCACTGGTTGTTTCTGCCCCCCTCGTGTTTGAGTCAACACCCCCAAGGCCACTCCATCATCAACATTCACAAATAAGTAAAAAGGCTTGTTAACTGAGGGCAGAGCCAGTGCTGGAGTGCTCACCAAGCTGTCCTTTAAGCGGCCGAATTTTTGCTGTTCCTCAGTACTCCAGGCTAACTCCGTCTCTTCGCTAGCTAGTTTGTCATAGAGGAACTTGACCCGCCGGGCATATTCACTTATCCAGAGCCGACAATATCCAACAAGTCCCAGGAACTTCCTTATTTCCCTCCGGTTGCTCGGCAGGGGTAAGCCGACAATTCCTGCGATCCTCTCCGGGCTTATTCTCTTCTTCCCGTGGCTAATCAGGTGTCCCAGATATTTCACTTCTTGGGCGACAAATTGGAGCTTACTTTTGGACACTCGCAGACCCTTTGTCCCAAGGAACTTTAGTAACTGTATAGTGGGTTCCCGGATGCTGTCCTGTTCTTCCCCGGAGAGTAAGAGATCGTCTACAAACTGTGTCAGTTGGGTTCGCGGGGCCCCAGAGTATGTTTCCAGTACTTGTTCCAGTACCTGCCCAAACAGGTTAGGTGATTCCGTAAATCCTTGCGGAAGAACAGCCCACCGATATTGCGGCTTCCTTCCAGTGCGGGGATCCTTCCACTCAAAGGCGAACAGATCCCGGCTTTCTTCAGCCAGGGGGCAGCTCCAAAAGGCATCTTTTAAGTCGACTATACTGAACCACGCATGCTCTGGGGGTATCCGGTTCAGAATAGAATAGGGGTTCGGGACTACTCGATGTCGGGTCTGAACTATCTTATTTAGCTCCCGCAGGTCCTGAACAAGACGGAACGTCCCGTCCGGCTTCCGCACAGGTAACACTGGGGTGTTGAAGGGGGACATACATCCTTCCAGCATTCCATCCCGCAGAAGACCCTCAATAACAGGCTGGAGCCCCTTTCGCCCTTCGAGAGAGATGGGATACTGTCTCACTCGTACTGGGCCATATCCTTCCTTCAGGATTATTCGGAGGGGAGGTATCTGTAAACCCCCTCTGTTGCCCTCTCCAGACCAGACCTGGTCCCCAATCTCTCGTTCGTCTTCCTCCCTCAGGGTGCATAACTGAGCCACAATATGTCCTCCAACAGGAGCAGTCCCTACCCCCAGGTGTACTTGTAAATCTCTCCCCATAAGGTTTACCCCTGCCTGTGGGACTAGGATCAGGTCCTCAGTAACTGCCCGGTCTTTCACGTTCTCAATTACGACTGTTTCAATTATTTTCCCGCCTACTCCACATACTTTCACTTTATTTTCTCCCAACGATGTTCCGCGTGGAGTATGGACCACGCTCGACCTTTCAGCTCCAGAGTCCACCATGAATACCATCTCCTCTCCTTGGGGTCCTATCTTTAAATTTACCAGGGGTTCCCCTCTACCGCCCACGGACCCCGTAGTGGGCAGGGACCCCCGACCCCCCTAATCGTCCTCCTCCGTCAACGCGTAAGAACGGGTCTCTTTCCGCAGTTTGGGGCATTCTCTTTTAAAGTGTCCCTTTTTGTTACAATAGTAACACCTAGAGGGTCCTGTCCTCCAGCCTTGCTCTCTCTCTCTTCTATCACTCCGTCCTCTCCCTCCTTCCCTCCGTTCGCCCTCCACCTTGCCCCACTCTTCTTGTCTCAGGGCCTCCCGCCCTCTCTCTCTTTCCCATTTCTTCCTGACGGTATGCTCTACCGCCTGCATCATCATCTTAGCCTTTCCCTTTTGCTTCTCGTCCTCCCGCCTCACATAAACCTTCTGGGCCTCCTTGACTAATTGATCAAGCGACTTTTCGTTCCAGTCTTCCCATTTTTCCAACTTCCGTTGAATATCCGGCCCGGATTTAGTAACGAAATTCGCCTGCAGCAGTTGTTGTCCCGGCTCAGAGTTTGGGTCTACACCCGAGTATTGTTGTATATTTTTCCGTAGTCTCTGTAAGACGACAGCTGGAGCTTCCTCTTTCATCTGTCTACTCTCGAAGGCTCGCTTGAAATTCTGACCCTTCGGTAGCGTCTTTTATCCCTTTTACTATGAGCTCCCGAAGATCCTGCATATTTCGCCTCCCCCTTTCCTGTTGCTTATCCCAATCAGGTCGCACCACGGGTCCCTTTCCCATATCCTCATTCCAGCTTGCCGGATCATCTGCCTTTCCTCCAAGGTGAACAGGATCCCCATTATAGCCTGCATCTCATCCCAGGTGTAAATATTAGGCCCCAGAAACTGATCAAATTGTTCAGCCAACCCTAAGGGGTCCTCTAAAAGATTCTTCATCTCCTTCTTAAAATTCCTGACTTCCATGCTAGTGAGGGGAACGTTTAGGAATCCCAAGTCGCCGTTTCCCACCGGAACCTCTCGGAGTGGATTCATTGCGATTGTGATAGGGTTCTGGGTGCCTTCCATTAACAGTTCCACTTCAGTTCTCCTTATCCTCTTCTGTCCCCTGCCTTCTTTCCGAAGCCTCTCATCAGGAAGGTCTTCCAAGACGTTCCCTTTTGACTGATCATCCCCATCCTCCCTTAGGTCGTATTCCCCCTCATTGCTAGGTACGTTCGGGTCTACGTCCCCCGCCGCTTCCAGACCCACGGCCCCTGGACCGTGATGGGCTGCCTGGTAGGGTGGAGGCAGGTGATCAAGGGGGTTCCAAGTGGGAGCGCTCGAGTTCTCCTCTTTGTTTTCATCCATTTTAAATACCTTTGCTGTCGGTATCCAACACTTTACATAGTCCTGCTCCTCCGGATCAGGAGGACTCCTTTGACTCACAAAGACATTCAAGTTCTGACAAGCCCAATCCTCGTCAGACCCCAAGCATGGCCACCATACTGAGGGTCCGCAGATCGGGGATTTCGGCCATTCAAAATAACAGTATTTTATCATGACTTCCTTACTTGTTCCCTTCGTCCGCCCCGTGTCCCAATTCCTTAGCTGCCGCCCTAACGGACTATCAGGCGGGATCACGGGGCGCTCTCCCTTAAAGTCCTTCTCTTCCTCCCCCCCCTCGGGGTTTCGTGCATGTGTTTCCCATGTCTACTTCTTCCCTGGTACCGGTACCCTGAAGTCTTTGCCGACTTCCCACAGCCCTCAACCCACGGACTATCAGGTGAGCTGCCCCAGGAGCACCTTGTCCTTCCCACGCCTGTTTCCCCTGGGTCTTGTTACCCAGACCCTGCCGACTGCTCTTCGGCAGACGTTCCCCCGATCGCCCGAGTAGTACTTAATAGTCTTTTTTCTTACCCGGGTCCTGTGCACAAGAATTGCTCGATCGCAGCACGCTACAAATGTCCTACCACCACTTGTTTCCAGAGTCTCCTGTCCAGATATCACTCGCTCAGACTGCCCAACGTCAGGCCAGGACTTCAGGGACCACTGAACTCAGCGGGGTGCACCTCCCCATTTTCCTAGACCCGCCGTCGGACGTCTCGGAGTGGCGATCGCGGACGAGCCCCCAAATTTGTGAGATTTATCAAAACACCCATGCTCACAATCACAGAACTACTGGAGACAAAGTCGTGGAGACAAGTTCTTTTATTGCGAGTCTGCAGAGTCGGGTGCCCCCGGAGAGACCCTGATACAGAGTTTGCAGTCTTCTTTTATACATCCCATTCGTTATGTATTCAGGCGCCAATGTTTGTATTCCCTCGGGCCTCCCTAAGTGGGCGTCCCCATCTGTAGTTCAGCTCTGGCTTTTACTATTCTCTACTACGCATGTGCCATAGCTGCCTGTGGCCACATACTCCTCACCTTTTCACCTACTTAGCCTCAAGTGTTTCCTGGATCTGGATTTAGCTGGTTCTTAATCGCTCCTTACTGTTATCTTCTGCTCACTCAAGCTGATCCCCCATACTGTGCACTGCCGCCTCACCACTTCTTCTTATTGCTATCACATCTGTGACTAAATTCCTGTCCAAGTGTTAACTGTTGTGCCTAAGTTTATGTACTAGTGTTAACTGTAGTTTAACCACTGTCCTGTAGCACTCCATTTCTCTCACTCTCAGTCTCTCTCAAAAGATATTGACATCGCTTGCTCTCTGATCAAAATAAATACAAGCAGAAATGTGCGCTCCAATAAAAAAAACAACTTTATTCACTTCTACCTTAGGCATATGCATAGTAATGAGCCACTCTATTAACAAAGAACCTTCAATACAGTCAATGTGAGAGTCTGACTGCCTTGTCTTCACATTGGGCATAGATAAGGTGAATACCCAAGGTCTTTTCCCCAGGGTAGGGTAGCCCAAAAGTACAGGCCATAGGTTTAAGGTCAAAGGGGTAACATTTAAAACGGATCTGGAGGACAATGTCCATACATGGAATGAGCTCCCAGAGGAAGTGGTGGAGGTGGCTACAATTACAGCATTTCAAAGACATTTACACAGAGAGGTGGATCGGAAATGTTTAGAGGGATATGGGCCAAATGCTGGCAAATGGGACCACATCAGTCTCGTCATCATCTTTTCCTCACTCACTCAGCAGAGGAAAGATATTTCACCTTGTGGGGCAAATTAAAATGAGAGGTCATAGCATAAGGAGTGGAAGATTTCAAACTGAAACGTTGAGAAATTACTTCCCTCAAAGTGTCATTAATCTGTGAAATACGGTCACCCAGAGCACTGTCAATGACAGGGACGTGGAGTAAATTTAAGGAGGAGACAGTCAGATTTTTAATTAGTAATGGGATGCAGGGCTATGGAGAGTTGACAGGAAAGTGGAGCTCAAGCCGAGATGCAATCAGCCATGATGGTGGTAAATGGTGGTGCAGAACTGAGGTGCTGATTGGCGTACTCCTCCTTCTCAATGCCACTGTCTCAATATTTTGACTTTAGATCTACCTGCAGTGGTAGACAAACTTCCTAAGCAGGACAATACAAATGTTGTTCATTAGCTTCTGAGAGGAAATGCGCAGTCCCAGGCTGAAACAGCGTCAGCCCCTCTCCAACAAAATAGCCCACTGACCCTCCCACTTCACCCACTGTCCAGATGAACACAGCTCAGTCCTGGATGTGATTCTCAGCAACAAGAATACCAGAATCCAGCTGCATCTGATGAACTTTCCGGTGTCTCCGCAGCTTGCATGACTGGATAAATCCCCTCCCACACACAGAGCAGGTGAATGGCTTCTCCCCGGTGTGAATTCGCTGGTGTTTCAGCACAGCCGAGGAATCCCTGAATGCTTTCCCACAGACGGTGCAGGGGAATGGTCGCTCCCCAGTGTGAACGCGCTGGTGGACCAACAGTTGGGCTGATTGAGTGAATCCCTTCTCACACTCCGAGCATCTGAACGGCCTCTCCCCGGTGTGAACTCGCCGGTGTGTCACGAGGGAAGAGGAGTGAGCGAAACCTTTCCCACAATCGGAGCAGGTGAACGGCTTCTCCCCGGTGTGAACTCGCTGATGTGACAGTAGGGACGAGGAGTGAACAAATCTCTTCCCACACTCGGAGCAGCTGAAAGGCCTCTCCCCGGTGTGAATTCGCTCGTGTTTTAGAAGGCTGGATATCCGACCGAATGCCTTCCCGCACACCGAGCAAGTGAACGGCCTCTCCCCAGTGTGAACTCGCTGGTGTCGCCGCAGGGAAGCGGAGTCAGTGAAACCCTTCCCACAGTCGGAGCATATGAATGGCCTCTCCCCGGTGTGAACACGCCGATGAGTCTCCAGCCCAGATGGGAACTTGAATCGTTTCCCACAGTCCCCACACAGCCATGGCTTCTCCTCGGTGTTGTTGTCCTTGTGGCCCTCCAGGTTGGATGATGAACTGAAGTCCCCACACACAGGAACCCTGGACGGTGTCTCCTGGAGAGATGTTACTTCAGGCACAGCGGCAATGAACATGCTCGGAATGGGCCAACTTCCGCATTCACGCAATGGGGAGCTCTGATTGGCTGGAGGACCACAATGCTTCCGGTCCTCCAGCGTTGTCTATTGGCCGGACCGCATTACGTTCAATTACAGAGCCAGCCAATAGGAGCTGCGCCTGTTGCAGACAAAGGGCCTACGGGGGCCTCGTGCTGAGGTTTCTGTGGGAGGGGGAGGGGTCACTTTGCAACAAACACCTTCCCTTCACTTGTCTCCAGGGCATCCGTTCCAACAAAGCGCAGGGTTTAGTTTTAACTTCACACTCACTGAAACTCCCCCCTCTGTCCAACTTCTGTGAGCTCAACACTCTCTGTTCCCACTCCCGTTCTCATTCTGAGGTTACACTGTTAATTTGCAGGAACTGGAGGGAAAGTGAGTCAATCCAGGGAGTAGGGAGCAGACTCTGGAAAGTTTGCTCTCAGTCTCTCTCAAAAGATATTGACATCGCTTGCTCTCTGATCAAAATAAATACAAGCAGAAATGTGCGCTCCAATAAAAAAAACAACTTTATTCACTTCTACCTTAGGCACATGCATAGTAATGAGCCACTCTATTAACAAAGAACCTTCAATACAGTCAATGTGAGAGTCTGACTGCCTTGTCTTCACATTGGGCATAGATAAGGTGAATACCCAAGGTCTTTTCCCCAGGGTAGGGTAGCCCAAAAGTACAGGCCATAGGTTTAAGGTCAAAGGGGTTACATTTAAAACGGATCTGGAGGACAATGTCCATACATGGAATGAGCTCCCAGAGGAAGTGGTGGAGGTGGCTACAATTACAGCATTTAAAAGACATTTACACAGAGAGGTGGATCGGAAATGTTTAGAGGGATATGGGCCAAATGCTGGCAAATGGGACCACATCAGTCTCGTCATCATCTTTTCCTCACTCACTCAGCAGAGGAAAGATACTTCACCTTGTGGGGCAAATTAAAATGAGAGGTCATAGCATAAGGAGTGGAAGATTTCAAACTGAAACGTGGAGAAATTACTTCCCTCAATGTGTCATTAATTGTGTGAAATACGGTCACCCAGAGCACTGTCGATGACAGGGACGTGGAGTAAATTTAAGGAGGAGACAGTCAGATTTTTAATTAGTAATGGAATGCAGGGCTATGGAGAGTTGACAGGAAAGTGGAGCTCAAGCCGAGATGCAATCAGCCATGATGGTGGTAAATGGTGGTGCAGAACTGAGGTGCTGATTGGCGTACTCCTCCTTCTCAATGCCACTGTCTCAATATTTTGACTTTAGATCTACCTGCAGTGGTAGACAAACTTCCTAAGCAGGACAATACAAATGTTGTTCATTAGCTTCTGAGAGGAAATGCGCAGTCCCAGGCTGAATAAGCGTCAGCCCCTCTCCAACAAAAAAGCCCACTGACTCTCCCACTTCACCCACTGTCCAGATGAACACAGCTCAGTCCTGGATGTGATTCTCAGCAACAAGAATACCAGAATCCAGCTGCATCTGATGAACTTTCTGGTGTCTCCGCAGCTTGCATGACTGGATAAATCCCCTCCCACACACAGAGCAGGTGAACGGCTTCTCCCCGGTGTGAATTCGCTGGTGTTTCAGCACAGCCGAGGAATCCCTGAATGCTTTCCCACAGACGGTGCAGGGGAATGGTCGCTCCCCAGTGTGAACGCGCTGGTGGACCAGCAGTTGGGCTGATTGAGTGAATCCCTTCCCACACTCAGAGCAGGTGAACCGCCTCTCCCCAGTGTGAAGTTGCTGGTGAATCCTGAGGCCACTGGAGTGAGCGAATCCCTTCCCACATGCAGAGCAGGTGAACGGCTTCTCCCGGGTGTGGACCCGCTGGTGTCTCCGCATCCCGGACGGATCGCTGAAGGTTTCTCCACACTCAGAGCAGGTGAATGGCCTCTCCCCGGTGTGAACCCGCTGGTGTGCCAGCAGTCTGGATAATGAACTACATCCCTTCCCGCACTCCGCGCAGGTGAACGACCATTCCCCGGTGTGATTTTGCTCGTGTTTTTGAAGGCTGCAGAACTGACTGAATCCCTTCCCACACGTCAAGCAGGTGAATGGTCTCTCCCTGGTGTGAACTCGCTGGTGTGACAGTAGGGAAGAGGAGTGAGAGAAGCCCTTCCCACAGTCTGAGCAGGTGAACGGTCTGTCCCCGGTGTGAATTTGCTCGTGTTTTCGAAGGCAAGATAACTGACTGAATCGCTTCTCACACTTGAAGCAGGTGAACGGCTTCTCCCCGGTGTGAACTCGCTGGTGTCGCAGCAGGGAAGAAGAATCAGCGAAACCCTTCCCACAGTCTGAACAGGTGAATGGCCTCTCCCCGGTGTGAACTCGCTGGTGACTCAGGAGATGGAAGGACTCAGTGAATCCCTTCCCACATTCAGGGCAGGTGAATGGTCTCTCCCCGGTGTGAATGCGCTGGTGGGACAGCAGTTTGGATGATGAATTGAATCCCTTCCCGCACTCCGAGCAGGTGAAAGGCCATTCCCGGGTGTGAATTCTCTCGTGCTGTAAGAGGCTGGATGAAAGACTGAATCGTTTCCCACACCTGAAGCAGGTGAACGGTTTCTCCCCGGCGTGAACTCGCTTGTGGGCCACCAGCGAAGAAGACTGAGTGAATCCCTTCCCACACTCCGAGCATCTGAACGGCCGCTCCCCGGTGTGAACTCGCCGGTGTGTCACTAGGGAAGAGGAGTGAGCGAAACCTTTCCCACAATCGGAGCAGGTGAACGGCTTCTCCCCGGTGTGAACTCGCTGATGTGACAGTAGGGACGAGGAGTGAACAAATCTCTTCCCACACTCGGAGCAGCTGAAAGGCCTCTCCCCGGTGTGAATTCGCTCGTGTTTTCGAAGGCTGGATATCCGACCGAATGCCTTCCCGCACACCGAGCAAGTGAACGGCCTCTCCCCAGTGTGAACGTGCTGGTGTCGCAGCAGGGAAGAGGAGTCAGCGAAACCCTTCCCACAGTCGGAGCATGTGAATGGCCTCTCCCCGGTGTGAACACGCCGATGAGTCTCCAGCCCAGATGGGAACTTGAATCGTTTCCCACAGTCCCCACACAGCCATGGCTTCTCCTCGGTGTTGTTGTCCTTGTGGCCCTCCAGGTTGGATGATGAACTGAAGTCCCCACACACAGGAACCCCGGACGGTGTCTCCTGGAGAGATGTCACTTCAGGCACAGCAGCCATGTACATCCTCAGAATGGGCCAACTTCCGCATTCACGCAATGAGGAGCTCTGATTGGCTGGAGGACCACAATGCTTCCGGTCCTCCAACGTTGTCTATTGGCCGGACCGCATTACGTTCAATTACAGAGCCAGCCAATAGGAGCTGCGCCTGTTGCAGACAAAGGGCCTACGGGGGCCTCGTGCTGAGGTTTCTGGGGGAGGGGGAGGGGTCACTTTGCAACAAACACCTTCCCTTCACTTGTCTCCAGGGCATCCGTTCCAACAAAGCGCAGGGTTTAGTTTTAACTTCACACTCACTGAAACTCCCCCCCTCTGTCCAACTTCTGTGAGCTCAACACTCTCTGTTCCCAGATAATAAAGTGTGGAGCTGGATGAACACAGCAGGCCAAGCAGCATCTCAGGAGCACAAAAGCTGACGTTTCGGGCCTAGACCCTTCATCAGAGAGGGGGATGGGGAGAGGGAACTGGAATAAATAGGGAGAGAGGGGGAGGCGGACCGAAGATGGAGAGAAAAGAAGATAGGTGGAGAGGGTGTAGGTGGGGAGGTAGGGAGGGGATAGGTCAGTCCAGGGAAGATGGACTGGTCAAGGAGGTGGGATGAGGTTAGTAGGTAGCTGGGGGTGCGGCTTGGGGTGGGAGGAAGGGATGGGTGAGAGGAAGAACCGGTTAGGGAGGCAGAGACAGGCTGGACTGGTTTTGGGATGCAGTGGGTGGGGGGGAAGAGCTGGGCTGGTTGTGTGGTGCAGTGGGGGGAGGGGACGAACTGGGCTGGTTTTGGGATGCAGTGGGTGGAGGGGAAGAGCTGAGCTGGTTGTGTGGTGCAGGGGGGGGGGGGAGAGGACAAACTGGGGTGGTTTTGGGATGTGGTGGGGGAAGGGGAGATTTTGAAGCTGGTGAAGTCCACATTGATACCATTGGGCTGCAGGGTTCCCAAGCGGAATATGAATTGCTGTTCCTGCAAGCTTCGGGTGGCATCATTGTGGCACTGCAGGAGGCCCATGATGGACATGTCATCTAGAGAATGGGAGGGGGTGTGGAAATGGTTTGCGACTGGGAGGTGCAGTTGTTTATTGCGAACTGAGCGGAGGTGTTCCACAAAGCGGTCCCCAAGCTTTTCTTTACCCTCAGGATAGGTCAGTCCAAAACTAGAGTGCATAGGTTTGAGATGGGAGGGGAATGATGTAAAAGGGAACTGAGCAGCAACCCCTTCAAACAGAGGGTGGTGTGTGTGAGGATCAAGCTGCCGGAGGCTGTCGTAGAGGCAGATGCAATTCCAACACTGAGAAGGCATTTGGAAAGTACAGAAATAGGAAAGGTTTAGAAGTATATGGGCGTAACCCAGGCAGATGGGACTAGTTCAGTTGTGGGTATCTGGTGAGCATGGACAAGTCAGTCTGACGGGACTGTTTCTGTGCTGTGTGATTGTGTTTGATATTTATTCGATCAGTTTATCCCTGCTAGAATTTTGAAGAATGAGTGGCTTGACAGGATGGATTTTTTTTCTCTTGGGGTAATCTGGAAATAGAAGACACCAATTACAAATGCGTGATCAGGGATGAAAACAGCAGGCCAAGCAGCATCAGAGGAGCACAAAAAACCTTTTTTCTAATGAAGGGTCTAGGCCCGAAACGTCAGCTTTTGTGCTCCTAAGATGCTGCTTGGCCTGCTGTGTTCATCCAGCTCCACACTTTGTTATCTTGGATTCTCCAGCATCTGCAGTTCCCATTATCTCTGATCACAAATGCATGATCTCCCATTTCAGACAGAGATCAGGAATTTATTCTGTCAGAGGGTAGTTATTCTGTGGAGTGATCCTGCACAGAAAGCAATGGAGGATGGATCATCGAATATATTTAAGGCTAGGTGGGTTCTGCCGGACAATTCACAAAGGTTTCCTGGTCATCTTTAGACTCTTAATTCCAGATTTTAATTAGTTTCAAATTCCACCGTCTGCCGAAGCAGCATTCAAATCAGATTTCTTTTTGACTGGAGTGTCTGAGGCTGAGGGGTGACCTTATAGAGGTTTATAAAATTATGATTGGCATGGATAGGGTGAATATCCCAGGGGTAGAGGAGTCCAAACTAGAGGGCAAAGGTTTAAGGTGGGAATGGAAAGATTTAAAGGGACCTGAGGGACAACTTTTTCACACAGAGGATGATGTGTGTGTGGGATAAGCTGGTACAGTTACAACATTTGAAAGACTGCTGGTGGCTGGATAGGAAATGTTTAAAGGGATTTATGCCAAATGCAGGCAAACGGTCCCAGTACAGTTTAGGAAACCTGGTGCAGCATGGACAAGTTGGACCGAAGATTCTGTTTCCATGCTATAAGACTCTAAAGCTTAATAGTTCTGTCTAGAAATGCCTGGTTAAAAACCTGAAGGGGTTACGTGAAGCTAAGAATGTCTCAGCTCAGCTGTATGAAGCAACAAGGAAGAGGTTATTTGATTCTCAACACTGGGGATTGAGGCCAAAACTTAACGTGACTGTCATATGTAAACAGTTTGGTTTATCATCCCTTCTCTGTATCACACAGTCAGAGATATTCAGCACAGATGCAGACCCTTCCATCCAAAACTCGTCCGTGCTGACCAGATATCCTAAATTAATCTAGTCCCGTTTGGCCCATATCCCTCTTAAACCCTTCCTATTCCTACACCCATCCAGATGCCTTTTAAATGCTGTAACTGTACCAGCCTCCACCACTTCCTCTGGCAGCTCATTCCATACAACGACCACCCTCTGTGTGAAAAACTTGCCGCTTATTTCCCTTCTAAATCCTTTCCCTCATACCTTCAACCAATGTTCTCCAGTTTTGGACTCCTATCCAAGCCACTCATGACTTTATAAACCACTATAAGGTCACCCTCAGCCTCTGATGCTCCAGGGAAAATAGCCTCAGCCTGTTCAGCCTCTCCCTATAGCTCAAACCCTCCAACCCCAGCAACATCCTTGTAAATCTTTTCTGGACCCTTTCAAGTTTCATAACATCCTTCCTACAGCAGGGAGACCAGAATTGCAAGTAGTATTCTAAAAGTGGCCCTAACCAATGTCCTGTACAGCCTCAACATGACCCTCCCAGCTCCCGTATACTCAATGCATTGACCAAGAAAGATAAGTGTACCAAACACCTTCTTCACCATCCTGTCTACCTGCCTGTGACCCCCCTTTCAAGGAACTATAAACCTGCATCCCAAGGTCTCTTTGTTCAGCACTACTCCCCAGGACCTTACCATTAAGTCCACAAGTCCTGACCTGATATACCTTTCCAAAATGCAGCACCTCCCATTAATTTAAACTCAACTCCATCTGTTACTCCTCGGCCTGACCCGTCTGATCAGGATCCCGTTGTACTCTGAGGTCACCTTCTTCGCTGTCCACTACACCACCTATTTCAGTGTTGTCTGCAAACTTACTAACCATCCATCCTATGTTCACATCCAAATCATTTATATAAATAACAAAAAGCAGTGAACTCTCATTCTCTTTTGTGTTAATAAACTTGTGTGTGTGTTTTGTTCTGAAGTGAAAGTTGACCTTGTTAAAACGAGAAAAAGAAATACACGATCAATCAAGCAACACATCAGTCTGGACTCTGACCTGTCCTGGAAGTAAATCCAGGAGGGAAGGATGCTTTCAGTCTGCAGCGTTTACAGGATTTTCCCCTCTGTTGCCCATGCACTTACAGCTTTTAACATTCTTTGAGACCATCAATACCCTTCTTACTTTCCTGTTTTGGCTTAGAACATAGAACAGTACAGCACAGAACAGGCCCTTCAGCCCACAATGTTGTGCCGACCATTGATCCTCATGTATGCACCCTATACCTCATGTATGCACCCTATAGAACATAGAATTGAGCTGTGAAATTAACACGACATGATTATGGTCTATTTCACGAGTCAGTGCGGACACGATGGGTCAATCGGCTTCAATCTGCTCCATTTGACACTCTCCAGTCAGACAGAGTGTTTCCACAATCTGAAGGATCGGAGTCCCACTAATCAACTGATCCGCACACTGCTCTCCAAGTAAAATGTACTTTGCTCTTCACACGGGTATTGCTAGCCAATTTTGCTGAGTAGGACGCTCCAGCTGGAGCTCCTCTGTTCCTTCTGTTTATTTCCCTCTTTCTTCCCTCCGACCCCCTCCCTTTTTGGTGTTGTTCCCTGATGTAGAGCAGGCTGGAGTTCCAAGTGGAGTAGGGATGGTCAGCAGGCTTGAGGCCAGGGCATCCCAGTCAGACCACACGTGGAAGCCCCTTACGCTGATCTACAGCAGGCCCTATACAGAAAGACTGTAGCACTTATCTTTTTAACTTTCTTTCTCATTTTCTTTTGAACGCATACTGTGAATAACTCTAAGTAACGTAACTTTCTTTCCCTTTATTTCTCTACTTTGTGTCTAGGTTCTGTACCCAGTACTTTGTACCTAAGATGGTGTGCCAAGGGGCAACACTGTAAACATTTCTCTGTAATCCTGTCCTTCAACATTTCAGCCACACGTCACGTGAAAGGATATTCTTTTCTAAAGATGTCTTTTGTTACAGGAAGCTTTGACAATTGGACTTGTTAACGTATGATTGATGAAGCTCATGTTTAACAGCCCGCAGATGCAACTTCAGCTCAGCAGTTATTTAATCGATTTTGATTGCGTTGTAGCTATTGACAAAATGATCAACATATCTGGTTCATATAAAATACACTGGTTCAGAAATACAGTATATGAAAGGCAAGTTTTGGGAGCTGCGTGGTCACGAAAGGTGCGATGGATTTGCATTTTTATTCCACCCTCAACTGTCCAGAGACTCAGATACGCTACGTTCAACATCCTCAAAATCACTAGGTAGCATGGAGACTTAATTTTCTGCACTCGCCTTGACTTCTACACTACCTTCGACTGCTCCATGAAAATCCAAACACACAGTAGCCTGAATAATCAGTGATTAAACTGCAGCTGCAAGTTGCGGATGACTCATAAATAGGTGAAAAGCAGGTCACAAGAGGGACACAAACAGTCCGCAGAGAGGTGTCGACAGGGCGAGCAAGTGGGCAAAACGTTGGCAAACGCGGAGCATAAATGCGGGAAACTCCAAAGGTGTTCACGTTTTGGAAGAGAGGAGAAAAGAACACACAATCTAATTTGAATGAAGAGAAAAACTCCGCAGAAAGTTGCAACATAAAATGACTTGGGGGATCCCACAGAAAGCGAGCGCACAGGGGTGACAGGTACTCTGGAAGGCAAATGGAATATTGGCCCTTATTTCAAGGAGGTTAGGCTATAAGGGTCAGGACGTTTTACTGGTGCTGGGGAAACCACGTCCGGAGTACTGCGGGTAGTTCTGGTCCCCGTTGTTTAAGGGCAGGTATCATTTCATTGGAGGCAATTTAGAAAAGGCTCAGTCAGATGGTACGGAGAGATTATCTAATGAGCAAAGGTTAAACAGATTGGGACTCTGCTCATTGGAGTTCAGAAGAAAGAGATGTGACGTCATTGAAAAGTATTGGATATTTAAGGGCAAATGCTGAGGGGATGTTCCCCCCGTCATGGGAAGAGTTGAGGACCAGAGGGGCATAAACTCAGAAAAAGGTGGGCACCAATTTTAGATTGAGATGAGGTGGAATTTCTTCTCTCAGGAGATTGAGTGTCTTTGGAAATCTTTGCCACCGAGGGCTGCGGGGGGACGGGGAGGGGGGGAGCACGGGGGCAGTGTCCTTGTGTGTATTTAAGGTTGAGATCAGGCGGGAAATCCAGGGATACAGGAAAAGGAAGGAATGTGGGATCAGCCACGATCCTATTGAATGGCGTAGCAGCCTCGAGGGACTGAACAGCCTAGTCCTGTTATTTCTTACAGCTGGTTTCCAAACAAAAATCACCCTACTCATAGTCGCTATTACGTAGCTCTGGATCAGATGGGACTCGAACCAGGGCTTCCCAATGCAGAAGTAGGGACACTACCACAACAGCCCATGATCTTAAATTGAGAGGGATCTCAGGTGTCTTGCTCATGAATTGGAAACAATTAGGAATCGAGTGCAGCAAGCCATTAGCTGAGCTGATAGAATATTACTGTTTATATATAGAATCCCGACAGTGTGGAAACAAGCCATTCAACCCAACAAGTCCACACCAAGTCTCCAAAAAGAGCCCTACCCTGGCCCATCCCTCTACCCTAGCCTTGTAACCCCGCATTTCCCTTGGGGAACGCACTTAAACATCCCCGGACACGACAGTGTAATTTAGCATGGCCAATCCACCCTAACCTGCACATCTTTGGACCGTGGGAGGAAACCGCAGCTCCAGGAAAGAACATGCAAATTCCACACAGACAGTTGCCCAAAAGTGGAATCAAACCCGCGTTCCTGGTACTGTGGGGCAGCAGGGGTAACCGCGGAGCCGCCAACTGAGATTGGAACTGAATGGAAGTGTGCGGCTCTGTTTATACAGGGTGCGGTGAGAATAACAGTGTGTAGAGCTGGACGAACACAGCAGGGCCAAGCAGCATCAGAGGAACGGAAAGAACTGGCCTCCTTGTTCAAGAAAAGCATCACTGCGTTGGAAGCAGAAAAGGTTTAGCAGACCGATACCGGAACAGGTAGATTGTCAACTGAGGGAGTATTAGGCTGGCAACCATTTAGCAGAATGAGAGGCAGTTCCATTGCAATTGGCACTTGTCAGAGTGAACACGGTTCAGTCCTGTAACAGCAGTAATAACTGCCGGTCCATGGCATCACTTGTGGACCCGCCGGTGTCTCTGCAGGTTGGAGGACTGGGTGAATCCCTTCCCGCACAGGGAGCAGGTGAACGGCCTCTCCCCCGTGTGGACCCGCCGGTGCCTCAGCAGCTTGGACGAGCTACTGAATCCCTTCCCGCACTCGGAGCAGGAGAACGGGCGCTCCCTGGTGTGGATGCGCTGGTGGCTCAGGAGGTTGGACAGCTGGTTGAAGCCCTTCCCGCACTGGGAGCAGGAGAAGGGCCGCTCCTCGGTGTGGACCCGCTGGTGGGTCAGCAGGTTGGACGACTGGGTGAAGCCCTTCCCGCACACCGAGCAGGCGAACGGCCTCTCCCCGGTGTGGACCCGCCGGTGGATGCGCAGGATGGAAGGGTTGCTGAACGCCTTCCCGCACTCGGTGCACGAGAACGGCTTCAAGCCGGTGTGAGCCCGTTGGTGCGTGCGCAGGATGAAGGAGCTAGCAAAGCCTTTGCCGCACTCGGAGCAGGCGAACGGCCTCTCGCCGGTGTGGACGCGCCGGTGCGTGCGCAGGATGGAGGAATCAGTGAACCCCATCCCGCACTCTGTGCAGGTGAACGGCTTCTTCCCCGTGTGGATCTGCTGGTGCCTGTGCAGGTGGGAGGACTGGGTGAAACCCTTCCCACACACGGGGCAGGTGAACGGCCTCTCCCCGGAGTGGATCCGCCGGTGAATCTCCAGCGCGGACGGGGCCGGGAACCCCTTCCCGCATTCCCCGCATTTCCAACATTTCTCCACGGTGCGGATGCCCTTGTGTCTCGCCAGGTTTGCTGTCGGTTGAAAAGAAACACAGCCAGACGCACACGAGGAACACAGGTGCAAACTCTTCTTCCACCGCAAAAGGTAATGGTGTCCCGAGCTCTTTCCACTGTCAGTTCACTTTGACAGAAACACAGCCTTTCTCCTGGATTCGAAGACCCACAATATTCAGGTCCTGGTGTTGTCTGCTTGTAATACAAAGGGTCTGTTTGAGATTTCTGTCTACAATTCTCTCCTTATACAATCCTGCGAAAGGAGATTCCAAAAGTCATTGCTAGGAGTGCACAACGAAAATTCAGAACAGTCAACCTAGTTTAGTAACGCCTAGGCCCTCTCTCGTTCCCTAAAAGCTGTAGATCGCCATCCCACGCCCTCTGCTGTACCTAATAACCCTCTCTCCCCATTCAAAGACCCACACTCACCTCTTCCTCGCCGAGGCAAGCATTCACATCGCAACTGCGCATGTACGGGGCAGAGGTCACAGTGGACCCCGACCTCATGGCCAATGGGAAGCCCTGGAGGACCGGAAGGAGTCTGGTCCTCCTGCCAATCAAAGCTCTCTCGTTGTCTGAACGCGGAAGTTGGGCAGTGAGCTCCTGAAGCTGCTTCTCTCTCTGAGTGAAGTTTGAGATTCACCCCCCTCCAGCATCTGTGAGCACAGCACTCTCCTTTTCTCACCCACACCCCTTCCCATCTCTATCCTCACTCTGGGCTTGGATTTATTTCTTTGGAGGGAAAGGGAGTGAATCCAGGCAGGGCACAGACTCTGGAAACGGTTGGTCCAGCCCTCGGGCTCCCAAATACATTGATATCCTTTGCTCCCTCGGCTTGACTCGTTTATTTATCTTGATTAAAGGATAGCCTCTCTCCTCAAGTTCACAATTAAAGGAGTAGTTCCCAGGAGACGACTGGCACTTAGGGAGGCAGTAATTAGTGAAGAACACAGACATGTGCAGTTTTATATGATTATTAGCATGGTATAATGTATAATATGAATTTATTCAATATATAACATATTTATGTTGTAATACCTATATACTAAGCAGTCAAGAGGGCAAATGGCATGCTTGCCTTCAGCCAGGGCATAGAGCATCAAAATTGGCAAGTCACATTGCAACTGTGTAGAACTTTAGTTCGGCGACAGTTGGAATATTGCATATAGCACCGGTAGCCACGCTGCCATAAGGATGTGGAGGCTCTGTAGGGGTTACAGAAACTGTTTACCAGGATGTTGCTGGAAGCACAACACCTCCTTGTCCACTCGGGGATACCGCAGCCCTCCTGACTCAAAATCGAATGCAATAACTTTCGGGCTTGAGCTGTTCGATGTCGTTGCTCCAAATCCCACACACTAGGCTGTGTTATCACGTAGTCTGCTATTACACACAACCTATTGTTAGCCACTAACAGTCCCCGTTGATAGCTTTTCCCCTCCTCGCCAGATTGTTGTGCACTTCTTTGTCTGTCCACCCATTCCTCTCTCCTTTTTGGATCTATCAGTTACACATTACCCCCTCCTTCCACCCTATCTTCTGCACGTGAACCAATGTTTTCCTAGCTACTGGCAGTTCTGAGGAAGGGGCACTCCACCCAAAACGGTAACACTCTCCCCGGATGCTGCCAGACCTACTTAGCTTTTCTAGCAATTTCTGTTTTCGGTTTGTATTCACTTGAAAATCAAGGGATGAGGAGCAACCTGATAGAAGTTTACAAAATTGTGAAAGGCAGGGACTGGTTGAGAGTCCCCAGGGTGAAAATGTCATTTATGGTGGCGGAATGGATTTAAGGGATCTGTGCGAGGAAAAGTTTTTCTTTAAATAGATGTTGGTAGGCTCAGGGTGGCTCAGTGGTTGGCACTGCAGCCTCACAGCACAGGCACCTAGGTTCAATTCCAGCCTCGGGTGACTGTCTGCATAGAGTTTGCAGGTTCTCCCTTTTCTGCTTCCAACGCAGTGATAGCTTTCCTTGAATAAGGAGACCAGTACTGTCCATTCCTCAGATGCTGCTTGGCCCTGCTGTGTTCATCCAGCGCTACACACTGTTACTCCTTACTCCAGGTGGTTATCTCGCCTCACCGTGTATGAGCTGAGCCGCACACTTCCATTCAGTTCCACTCACAGTTGGCGGCTCCGCAGTTACCCCTGCTGCCCCACAGCGCCAGGAACGCGGGTTTGATTCCACTTTTGGGCGACTGTCTGTGTGGAATTTGCATGTTCTTCTTCTCCTCCTCCCCCCCGCCCCCCCCCTCCACAGTGTCTGTGTGGGTTTCCTCCAAGTGCTCCGGTTTCCTCCCTCTTTCCAAACATGTGCAGGCTAGGTAGATTAGATCGTAGTATCATAGTGTGGAAACAGGCCCTTCGGCCCAACAAGTCCATACCGGACCTCAGAGCATCCCACCCAGATCCATCCCTAGCTGAAACGAGCAAGATCACATTTCCCACCCCCACTCCTTCTGCCAGATCATTCCCTGCCGATGTAATTTCCCAGTCAATGGCCTTTTTAAAGAGAGCACTGCAAGTTCCAAATGGCCCTTTCCGCAAATGGGTGCTGGTCACGCAGCAAACTGCACCCTGGATAATGGAAGGCCACCCGCTGTCAGAAAGAGAGACCCCCAAAATTGCTAGCAAGGCTCCACCTTGACTGACTACTGGTAACAGAGAATTGCCAGGATGTTGCCTATAGATTTCAATGAATGAACATATAACTTGAGAATCTGTTGGCTGCGCAAATAATTTGCCCCTCTTACAAAAATAGGATAATAATTGTCAGACCTACCATCTCCAGCAAAAAAGAGCCCACCCATCGGTTTTCACTACGGCAGAAGAACAGGCCCTCCGGCCCCTCCAAGCCTGCACTGACACATTTGGCCCTTCCATGCTGAAACTGTCTTCACTTACAGGATCCGTATCCCTCTCCTCTCTTCCTGTTCGTGCTTTGGCAGCGCATTTCAGGCACTCACCATCCGCTGTGTGAAAAACTTGCCTCGCAAAGCTCTTTTAAACATTCCCCCTCGCAGCTTGAACCTGTGTCCCCTCGTAATTGAGCCCCTCCACCTTGGGGGAAAAAGCCTCGTACTTTCCACTCTGTCCATGCTATTCATAATCTTATAAACTTCTATTAGGTC
Source organism: Stegostoma tigrinum (assembly GCF_030684315.1). Taxonomy (NCBI): domain Eukaryota; kingdom Metazoa; phylum Chordata; class Chondrichthyes; order Orectolobiformes; family Stegostomatidae; genus Stegostoma; species Stegostoma tigrinum. Next base: position 7,335,825 of record NC_081396.1, on the reverse strand, counting down.
ACCGGTCAAACTCCTGTGTACCACCGAAAACGAACCCAGTCTCTCCAACCTTTCTTCATGACTAAAATCCCCCTTAGCAGGCAACATGCTGGTAAACCTTTTCTGTACCCTCTCCTTCTGGTAATGTACCGACCAGAACTGTGTGCAATATTCCAAGTGTGGCCTAACTAAAGTTCTATAAAGCTGCAGCATAACTTGTCTATCCTGATACTCATCGCCCCTTCCAGTGAAGGCCAGCATCCCACAGACCTCTTTTTACTACCTTATCTACCTGCGCTGCCACCTTCCGTGATCTGTGGACCTGCACACCCAGATCCCTCTGCGTATCAAATACTTCGAAGGGTTCTGCTATTCTCTGTGTAATTTCCACCTGCACTCGACCTTCCAAAGTACATCACCTCCACTTTTACTTTCTCACTTTGAATTCGTAGAGTTGACGTGGGCCACGCCTTGTGATTGTTCAGTTCCTCAAGGTATTTCATAGAATCATAGAATATAGAACACTACAGCACAGTACAGGCCCTTCGGCCCTCGCTGTTGCGCCGACCTGTCATACCGATCTCAAGCCCATCTAACCTACACTATTCCATATCATCCATATGTTTATCCAATGACCATTTAAATGCCCTTAAAGTTGGCGAGTCTACTACTGTTGCAGGCAGGGCATTCCACACCCTTACTACTCTCTGAGTAAAGAACCTACCTCTGACATCTGTCCTATATCTATCACCCCACAATTTAAAGCTATGCCCCCTCGTGCTCGCCATCACCATCCGAGGAAAAAGGTTCTCACCGTCCACCCTATCTAATCCTCTGATCATCTTGTATGTCACTATTAAGTCACCTCTCAACCTTCTTCTCTCTAACGAAAACAGCCTCAAGTCCCTCAGCCTTTCCTCGTAAGACCTTCCCTCCATACCAGGCAACATCCTAGTAAATCTCCTCTGCACCCTTTCCAAAGCTTCCACGTCCTTTTGGTGACCAGAACTGTACAAAATACTCCAAGTGCGGCCGCACCAGAGTTTTGTACAGCTGCAGCATAACCTCTTGGTTGCGGAACTCGATCCCTCTATTAATAAAAGCTAAAACACTGTATGCCTTCTTAACAGCCCTGTCAACCTGGGTGGCAACTTTCAAGCATCTGTGTACATGGACACCGAGATCTCTCTGCTCACTACACTACTAAGAATCTTACCATTAGCCCTGTATTTCTAATAGACTTTCATGTCCACGTGTCAGGTTCAAAAAACATAACAGTTCCCAAGCTAAAAGCAGTCTTTCCAAACCACACCCCCCACTCCCCCCAGGAATTGGAAGAACTGTAGACGACCTCTTTGTGACTGACAAGCTTCTTAAAGGGCTCGGCAGGGTAAAAGCTGAGAGGATGTTTCCCCTCAGGGAGAGTCTAGGATCAGAGAACACACTCTCAATTTTAAGACAGAGCAGAGGAGGAATTTCTTCTCCCTCAGGGGATTTCGAACTCCTTGCCACAGAGAGCTGTAAAGGGTAGAGACACACAGCATGGAAACAGACCCTTCGGTCCAACCGGTCCTTGCTGAACGTAAATCCAAACTAGACTAGTCCCACCTGCCCGCCCCTGGCCCATATCCCGCCAAAAGCTTCCTATTCGTGTCCTTATCCAAATGTCTTTTAAACGTTGTAACTGTACCCACATCCACCACTTCCTCTGGAGTTCATCTCTCACCTTAAAAATGTGCCTCCTGGTCTTGAAATGCCCCCACCCTCGGGAAAAGACAACAGCCATTCACCTTAACTTGTTCCTCATGATTTTATAAACCTCTACAAGGTCACCCCTAAGCCTCCTACGCTCCAGAGGGAAAGTCCTTGTGTAGATTTAAGACTGAGGTAGATTCTTGATCAGTCTGGAAGTCCAGGGTTATGGGGCAAGTGTCAAATGAGCCACGATCCTATTGAATGGCAGATGGGCTGAATGGCCTGTTTCTGTTACCCTCGTAATATTCCATTTAAAATATTACAGCTTGCAACAGACATTAACAGATGTCATGATCTTACTGAATGGTGGGGCAGGTTTGAAGTGACAAATGGACTTCTTAGTCCTACATTTAAATGTCTTTACGAACATGCGGCAAGCATCATATTCCCTTTGTGGCCCACGAGAAATTACCAAGTCCATCTTCAGAACAACACGTTGCACAGTGGTTAGCACTGCAGCCTCACAGCGCCAGGGACCCAGGTTCGATTCCAGCCTCGGGGCGACTGTCTGTGTGGAGTTTGCACATTCTCCCCGTGTCTGCGTGGGTGTCCTCCGGGTGCTCCGGTTTCCTCCCACAGTCCAAAGATGTGCAGGTTAGGATGGATTGGTCAGGTTAAATTACCCCGTAGTGTCCAGAGACGTGCAAGTTGGGTGGATTAGCCATGGGAAATGCAGGATTACAGGGATGGGGTGAATTTGAGGGGAGTTGAGTCAGGATGAGATGCTCTTAGCAGGTTAGCATTTGGACAGAAAGGTGTGCTGTAAGGTGTAAAAAAAATAATATATTGTACTGACAGAGACCAATTGAGCTGTCTGGCCTGGCCCTGTGCCAGAGATTCAATGGCTACAGAGACAATTCTGTTTATTCTGGATCTCCCGCAATGGTAAAACAAATGCTGTTTACTCCCTAGGATATGATAAATGTCTGATAAATGTCCTTCAGCAGTTTCTGCGGATCATTTCAGAGGAAATGTCCAGTCCCAGGCTCAAAGGGCATCAGCAAAGTGGGTGAGAGTGGCCGATCCAGCAGGTAGTAGCCCTGTGGCCCTCCACTCCAGAATGAATTCCTTCCCACATAAGGGCCAGAGGGACGGCCTCTTTGGTGCTGCACAAGGCTTGCCAAATCCGCAGACGCCATCCCGCACTCAGAGCTGGTGCGAGGCCGCTCCCCGGTGCCCCTCGAGGAAGGGTGACTGAGTTCGGTGCAGCATAACGCCCCCCCCCCCCCCCCCATGTGGACCCGCTGGTGTGTACGCAGGTTAGACGAGGGAGTGAATCCCTTCCTGTCCACGGAGCAGTGTGAAGGGCCTGTCCCCCCGTGTGAACCAGCCGGGGCGTGACCAAGTGGGATGACTGACCGGCCTTGCCGCCGTCAGGGTAGGTGAATGGCCTCTCCCGGGTGCGGCTATGCTGATGAATTTCAAGCTGAGATAGGGTTCTGAATCCCTTCCCACAGTCGCCACGTTTTCCACGGTTTTTCCACGATGCCAAGTCCTTTGTCTCTCCGAGTTCAGTGTTTGATTCCCAGTCTCTCACTTGGAGTGTGTCTGTCTTGGTGCTTTCGCAGTCACACTGACATCTAAAATCTTCTGAAGCAGAAGGTGTAGGTAAACATGTGAGGCTGGATGAACACAGCAGGCCAAGCAGCATCTCAGGAGCACAAAAGCTGACGTTTCGGGCCTAGACCCTTCATCAGAGAAGGGTCTAGGCCCGAAACGTCAGCTTTTGTGCTCCTGAGATGCTGCTTGGCCTGCTGTGTTCATCCAGCCTCACATTTTATTATCTTGGAATCTCCAGCATCTGCAGTTCCCATTATCTCTGGTGTAGGTAAACATGTCTCCTTCTAGATTCCAAGGCTGATGATGCTTAGCTCCTGTTGAGTTGAGTGTCAGATCTTGACCTGATGATTTGTTTCAGATTTCTGTCTGAAAACCCTTCCCTTTTAATATCCTGCAAAAGCAGATTACTAAAGTCATTGCTGTCGGTACAGGGCAGAAATTTAGAACAGACAGTTCCAGTTTATGGAGTCGTACAGAAACAGACCCTTCGCTCAAACTCAATGAGCCGAATGGATGTGCTAAATTAATCTAGTTCCATTTGCCGGTTTTTGGCTCATATCCCTGTCAACCTTTCCTGCTCAGCTACCCATCTAGATGCCTTTTAAATGTTGAAATTGTACCAGCCTCGACCTTAAATGGAAAATTCTCTCTTCTCTCACTCCCTGAAATCTGCAAATCACCATCCGACACACTCTCACCCTGCTGTATCTAATATCCCCCCTCCCCACTGGCCTAAAGGGGCTGATTCATGTTGATAGACACTGTTTGCTTGTCTCCTCACAGAGACCTCAAACATACATACACGCTGCTTGCCATCTATATTTGTGTATTACTGGATTAAAAATGTCACACAAAAGACTGCATTATTCTATTAGAGATAGAGCTGGAAATTTGTGGAAGGGCATTATTTAAGCAGAGAATGGTCATGACCTGGAACTCAGTGCGTACGAGGGCTGTGGAAATGGGAGACAATCAATAGTTTTAAAATGACACTGGATGGTAACCTGAAGGAGATAATCTTGATGGTCTCCAGGATTTAGAGAGGGGAGTGGTTGACTGGATGCCACTACAGAGAAGGATGGGACTGACTGGATTAAACTACAAAGTCTGCATGGATGCAAGTAGCCAAATGGACTTCTAATGTTTCAACAACAGAACACAAACATATTAGAATATAGAAGATCAGAAATCGATTTATTTAGGGAACTGTAAATAATACGTACATCAGAATAACATTGGACTTATCTCTGTCCTGTGTTTAAAAAATCATCCCATTCGATGTTAGCCATCTCCTGAGGAAACTACCTTTTGATTGCGAGCATTAAGACAGGAGCCATCCTTTGAACAAGGCAAATAAATGATTCAAACTGAGGGAACAAAGGATGTCAGTGTCTTTGACAGAGGCCTGGAGCAGCTTTTCCAGAATCTGTCCCCCCTTTAGATTCACTCCCTTGCCCTTCATCTCCTGCACATTAACAATTAAAATCCCGAATGAGAGAAGAAACGGGAAAGGGTGTGGGTGAGAAAAGAGAGTGCTGTGCTCACAGATGTTGCACAGGGGAGGAAGCTGCAGCCTGGAGGGGGGTGAAGCTCAAACTTCATTCAGAGAGAGAGCAGCAGCAGCTTTGCTGGGCAGCTTCAGGAGCTCATTGTCCAGCTTCCGCGTTCAGACAATAGGGAAGCTCTGATTGGCAGGAGGACCAGTCTCCTTCCGGTCCTCCACTGCTCCCCATTGGTCAATCTCCGCCTTAGTGAACCTTTGACCGCACCCCATTGATGGCGTCACAATGCGGATTGCCCTGTGAGTTTTGGAGTGAAACTGCATCCTCTGGGCAGCGTCTGGGAGCAATGTCTCCCCCTTTCCATTTCTCATCCCGGGAGGGAGAGACTGTTCACTTATTGCAACTGGACTGAATCCAAGGGAGGGAGCATTCTCTGCAGAGCTTGGTTCAGGTCTCTGTCTCTCTTAAAGGTATTGTCACACTTCACTCCCTCAGTTTGATGCATTTATTTGTCTGGCTGAAAGATGGCCTCTTTCACTTCGTTAACAACTAAAGGGAATGTCTTCTCACGTGAAAGCCCTGCGAGCAATAAATGATCAAGTTGTAATGATATAATATTAATTGAGAAATGACCACGGTTATACTCTATACGTTTGATATATTGCTTCCTTATCTCTAAACTTTGCTTACAATTAAATCTAGTGTTGTACAGCAAGTACTATAGTCACATCATTTATTTCCAATGATAGAGTTGATGTGTAATAAAAGTAATGACATCATAGTCCCAATGGGCTGCTCTCTCATTAGACAGGGATGTGAGTTGGTGGTTTAATCTGAGGGTCAATAACCTCAGCAGTGCAGGAATTGATTGCACATCATTGGCATCACGCTACATTACAAACAAGCCATCCAGCTAACTGACTCTGTCTTGTACTAGTAGGGCTAATAGAATAGTCTATTTAGCAATTAGAGTCCACGCTCACTTAGTCCGACAATGATTCTCATGCGCCGTCAACTTCTCTTTAATTCTGTCAGTGCTTTTCCTTCAAGTGCCAGTGCAATTCGTTTTGATATTGTTGATTGTATTCATGCTCTCATAATACTAACCGGGTTCCATGAACTGCACTCCTGCACTGAACGTCTAATGAACCAGTAATGTGCCATGTATATAAGTTGGCCAGACAGCTGGTTTGCAATACAGAGTGATGCCAACACCGTGGGTTCAGTTCCTGCACCAGCTGAGGTTACTGTGAAGGACTCTCCTTATCCACCTTTCTCCTCTTTTAAAGTGTGCTGACCCTCAGGTTTAACCACCACAGTCATGGAAACAGACCCTTCGGTCCAACCAGTCCATGCCGAACGTAATCCCAAACTAAACCAGTTCCACCTGCCTGCTCCTCGCCCATATCTCTCCCAACCTTTCCTATTCATGTACTTATCTAAATATCTTTTAAATGTTGGAATTGTATCCACATTCACCATTTCCTCAGGAAGTTCATTCCACACCCACACTACCCTCCCTGTAAAAGAAACTTTCCCTTCATTTCTCTCTTAAATCTCTCTCCTCTCACCTTAAAAATGTGTCCCCTAGTCTTGAAATCTCCCATCCTAGGGAAAGGACAACTCCGACTAACTCATATCTATACCCCTCATTATTTTATAAACTTCTTTAGGATCGTAATCTCATATGCTCCAATGAAATATGTCCCAGCCTATCCTGCCTTTGGTCTAGCCAGACAATAGTGACATTATCCTTTCTGTTTTGTCCAATAAAATATAACTGGAAATAAACAAATTGTTATCTTGCAAATCAGCTTGAATGTTTTCAGTTCAAGTCCTGGGTGGGCATGGATTGGGTATTTTCAGATGGATTAGTTACAGAAGGGAGAGAAATGTGGGGGTGGGGGGAAAAGAGTTGCGTGGGGTGGAGATTTACAGCTCTTCAAAAACAAGAGATGAGGACAAAGTGTTCCACAGAAATTGGAAATGTCTGTTATGAACGTCCGTCCTCGACTGACTGACTGGAGATTTTGTAAACTGCTTTTCACGGGGTCTCTGAATTTGCAGACAGAAATCTCGAACTAAGTGAAAGCCTGACTGTAATCTTGATTCACCAGGACTGGAACACCGTTGGGCTGTTGAATCCAGGAGAAGTATTCGTCTGTTCCATGGACTCCATGAATCCTTGCATTAGTGGGAAGGGTGAGGAGGAGGGATTACTGATCCCACATCAACATATTCACATGGGGGAGAGGCCGTTCACCTGCTCCGAGTGCGGCAAGGGCTTCCTTCAGTCATCTGATCTCTGGAATCACCAACGGGTCCACACGGGGGAGAGACCGTTCACCTGCTCCGAGTGCGGGAAAGGGTACACTCGGTCATCCTACCTGCGGAATCACCAGCGGGTCCACACCGGGGAGAGGCCATTCACCTGTTCCGAGTGCGGGAAGGGCTTCAATCATTCGTCCCACCTCTGGGATCACCAGCGGGTCCACACCGGCGAGAGGCCGTTCACCTGCTCCGAGTGCGGGAAGAGCTTCATCCAAGCATCCCACCTGCTGACCCACAAGCGGGTCCACACTGGGGAGCGGCCGTTCACCTGCTCAGTGTGCGGGAAGGGATTCCTTCAGTCATGCCACCTTGTGGCGCACCAGGGGGCTCACACCGGGGAGAGGCCATTCTCCTGCTCGCAATGCGGGAAGCGATTCACCCATTCATCCAGCCTGCTGAGGCACCAGCGCATTCACAAGTGAGCGCAGCAACTGATATTCTGCTGCTGTAAGTCACAAGCAGGACTGAAACCTGTTTATTCTGACAATGGGGGAAGCAGGAGCGCCAGAGGGTCCCCTTTCTCCTGGACTAGCTGCTCTCTCCCACTTCACTTCCAGTGGGGCTGATGCTGTTTGAGCTTGGGACTACATGTTCCCACTGAAATGATCCACAGAAACTGAGGAAGTAGATTTATTGTATTGTAGGGAGTAAATGGTATTTATTCTACCACTGTGGGAGATCTACAATAAACACATTTGTCTGTGTTCCATTGGGTTCACAACAGAAGGCCACGCTGGTCACCTCAATCGGTCTCTGTGCACGAGCTCTGATGTCTGTTGTGACATCAACTTAAGAACTGACATGAAGCTGGGCATAGGATTGAGCTGCAATGTCCAAGCCGCAACACTCGATGTAAGGGAGGGGTGGTGAAGAGTTATGTTTCTCTGGAACTGCCTCTTCAAAACGTCTGTAATCGTCCTGCCTGAGCAAATTTATGGCTGGATTTTCACATAAACTGACCCCTGCATCATTTACCAGTCCTCTCAGAGAGTGTGTTTGTTTGGAAAACAGCGCAAGAATTCACTACGGTGACCAGTGGGGTTGTTTCTTCTTTCTTACAGAAAAGACATACCAACGCAGACGTTAAAACAACAAGAAAAGCCTCGAGCAGAAGCAGGCAGCACAGTGGCTCAGGGGTTAGCACTGCTACCTGGGTTCGATTCCACCCTCAGGCTACTGTCTGTGTGGAGTTTGCACATTTTCCCCACATCTGTGTGGATTTCCACTCAGTCCAAAGATGTGCAGGTGAGGGTGGGTTCGCCGTGCTAAATTACTCTATTAGTGTCCAGGAATGTGCAGGCTAGGGTGGGTTAGCCGTGGGAAATTACCCGTAGTGCCCAGGGATGTGCAGGCTAGGGTGGGTTAGCCATGGGAAATTACCCATAGTGCCCAGGGATGTGCAGGCTAGGGGGGGATTTAGCCATGGGAAATTACCCATAGTGCCCAGGGATGTGCAGGCTAGCGGGGGATTTAGCCATGGGGAATGTAGGGTTACAGGTATAGGGGTGTGGGTCTGGATGGGATGCTCTTCAGAGGGTGTGGGTGGACTTGAAGGGCTGAATGGCCTTCTTCCATACAAGGGATTCTATGATTCCGTACATTTATGCTGGAAACCCAGGAGAAAACCCTTTTACAATCAGTGCTGGCTGAACAGTGAGTATTTGTGATCTGGCTGACTGAGTGGTCCATACGAGCAGTGATATGGTTCCCAGACAGTACATTGAAGCTGCAGAGGGCTGTCAGTAAACCCGGGTACTGTCCCCTCAGAAGTGGGCAACAAGCTTGAGCCATGGCCGGAAACAGCGCAGGGGTGAAGAGAAGAAATCAAAAACGGAGAAGCACAGCAAGTGTGTTTCTTAATCTCCCTCCATTCCCAGTAATAAATTTGCAAAATATAGGGACCGTCAGGAAGGTGAGCACAAAGCCCCTAGCATGAATTAGGTAACAGAATCTCTACAGAGTGGGAGTTGGCCATTTGGCCCATTGAGTCCACACCGACTGTCCAAAGAGCATCCCACCCCCATACCCTATCCCTGTAACCCTGCATTTCTCATGGCTAGTCCACCCAGTCAACACATCCCTGAACACTATGGGACAATTTAGCATGGCTAATCCACCTAGCCTGCGCATCTTTGGACTGTGGGAGGTAACCGAAGTGCCCGGATGGCAAGCGTGCAAACTCCACACAGTCTCCTGAGGGTGGAATCGAAGCTGGGTCCCTGGCACCATGAAGCAGCAACGCCGACCGCTGAGCCACCCTGCTGCCGCAGATGCCCTGTCGAAACTTCTCAAAAAGTCCCTGCATCTAGACCTCCGGGTCTGGCGGGATTGCGAGGCCACCTCCATGTAGTGTAGACCCTGAACCCCCTGAGAAGGGAGGCTGGATAGGTTTTTGAGTTACTTTGCTTAGGTCAGAGAAGATTGGTTGTGGAGGGGGGCGTGGTGGTTGGGAACCTGATGGAGATGTGTAAGGTTGGGAGGGGCGTGGACAGCAAGCAGTTGTTCCCTTTGTTCGAAAGCCGAAACACCCGAGGGGATTGGAGGACAATTCTTTTCACCCAGGGCTTGGTGGGGGTCTGGCATGCACTGCTTTGGGGTAGTGGAGGGGAGTTGAGCTGGGAAAGTCACAGCCTTTTATAAAAGTACTTGGATGAACATAACATTCGAAGGGTGTGAGATTCACGCAGATTTTGTCAGTGTAGAGTTGACATCTTTTGAAGGCCTGCTGCGTATTGTATGACTCTAAATGTTCCATCGTTCCTTGTTATCAACTTTGAGCTACCCAAATGAGTGTGCACTTTCGTTCTGTAGCGTGTGATTTCTTTGGGTTAAAAACGGGGATGTCACGGAATTTGTTTAACTCGTGCAGGAGAGGAGGGTGGCTCTGGCCAGGCTGCATTTATTGCCCACCCCTAATTGCCCAGAGGGCAGTTCAGAGTCAATTTGCCCTGGGTGTTGAGTCACCTGTAGGCCAGACCAGGTAAGGGATGGCAGTTTCCTTCCCATTAGGGTACCAGGTGGGTTTTTCAAACAATTCCTGTACATTGGGGAAACCAAACAGAGGCTTGGGGACCTCTTTGCAGAACACCTCCGCTCGGTTCGCAATGAACAACTGCACCTCCTAGTCACGAACCATTTCAATGTCCCCTCCTATTCCTCCGACGATATGTCCATCCTGGGCCTCCTGCAGTGCCACAACGATGCCACCCGAAGGTTGCAACTCATTTTCCGCTTGGGAACCCTGCAGCCCAGTGGTATCAATGTGGACTTCACATGCATCAAAATCTTCCCCCCACCTCTGCATCCCAAAACCAGCCCAGCTTCTTGCTGCCTCCCTAACCTGTCCCTCCTCCCACCCCCAACTCCTACCTATTAACCTCATCCCACCCTGGACTGACCTATCTCCTCCCTAACTCCCCACCTACACTCACCTTTACTGGCTCCATCCCTGCCTCTTTGACCTATCTGTCTCCTCTCCTCCCGTCTTCTCGTCTATCCACCTCCCTGTCTCTCCCTATTTATTTCAGAACCCCCTTCCCCCTCCCCTATTTCTGAAGAAGGGCCTAGGCCCAAAACATCAGCTTTCCTGCTCCTGAGATGCTGGTTGGCCTGCTGTGTTCATCCAGCTACACACTTTGTTATCTCATGATCATCATTATGGTTTTAATTCAGATTTTTTTTCAATTGAATTCAACTTCCACTATCTCCCGGAGGCGGGACTGGAACCAGGGTCCATCGGACGTTATGGTGGTGGGGGTCTCTGGATGAGCAGCACTAATACCACAAGGCCATCGCCTTCCAATGAGTCAGGAACCAGGATGAGAGCCTGTGATCACAAGCTGTTCACATTGCAGTGTCCCCCATGTAACACTGTGTGCTTTGATTTCTCTCTACGTACGAGGACCGAGCCTCTACTCTTTTTCTTTTAAACAAGAAGGTCAAGCCCTCCCCTTACACTTTTGGGATGAGTACAGGTTAAGCCCAGAGCAAAGCTGACTCTACCCTTTTCGAAACCAGAAAGGTAAAAGTTTCCCCAATTTTGAACCAAAGCGTAACTCTGGAGAAGTAAAAACGAGTAATAAACAAGCAAAAAAAAGTCGTTTCTTGACCCTGTCCCCATCAACTACTCTTGGGGTAGAGATGACAAGGGGCCAAAATGCAGAATAAAATATCTCTTGATTAAAAATAACAGCCCCCATGGCTCTTCCAGTGATTCCAAAAATTGAAACAAAGGGAAAATTAAGACAGCTTCTTCTAGGGAACTAGCCCAAAAATAAATGCGACTCAGAGGCTTGTGCTATGGAAGCAGAAAGGTCTACCGAATCCAAATGTTATAGTTCAGGTTTATGATGCTCTCCAGCCCCTGCAGCACGCATCCGGGGTCAGCTGAGTGCAGACATAACCTGGGCAAACCCGTCTGTGAGTTTCATGTCAGCTGAACCTACCAAGCCCGTGAGAGGGTGGTAACTTAGCACTGGGGAAATCAAGACAAAATCCAGGAGTGAACCATGTTCCTGTCTGACCACAAAGTTAAATACAGTGAATGCCCAAAACAGACTTGGGGTTTCAGGTGCATACATCTTTAAAATGTCCCTATCGGGTGCTGAAAATGATCAAGATAGCTAATGGAATGCTGGCATTTATCTCTAAAGAACTTCTGGAACACTGTGTCCTGGTCTGGTCTCCCTCGTACAGGAAAGGCTTTGCGAAAACCGAAAGGGTTCAGAAAAGATTTACGAGGATGTTGCCTGGGTCGGAGGGTTTGAGCTGCAGGGAGAGGCTCAAAAGGGGTGACCTTTTGGGGTTTATAAAGTCATGAGCGGCATGGACAGGGCGAATAGCCAAGGTCTTTTCTCCGTGGGATGAAGGAGTCTGAAACCCGAGGGGCATAGGTTTAAGGTGAGAGGGGAAAGATTTAAAAGGGACCTGCGGACCAACGTTTTCATCCAGAGGGTGGTGCGCGTGTGGAACGGGCTGCCCAAGGGAGTGGCGGAGGCTGGTACAATGACAGCTGGATGGATGTATGAATAGGAAGGGTTCAGAGGGTCATGGGCCAAATGGAACTAGGTACACTTAGAATATTGGTGGGCACAGACAAGGTGGGCTGAAAGGCCTGTCTCCGTGCTGTACAACCCTCTGACTGGAGTACAAGGATGCAGAAGTTACGCTGCAGTTTGATAAAACCCTGGTTAGACCCCAGTTGGAGCGCTGAGAGCGGATCCGGACACCACACCTTAGGAAGGATGTATACCGGCCTCGCAGGAGGTGCAGCATAGGTTCACTAGGATGACACCCGGACTTCAGGGGTTATGTGAGGAGGAGCAGTTACACCAATTAGGCCTGATTGCTGTCAAATTTAGAAAGTTAAGGCTGGCGGTGGTGGGGGGGGCGGGGCGTTGTCGGTGTCAGTGTGTGTGTGGTCTCTGATCAAAATCTTCCAGATTTCGACAGGAAAAGACAGAGTAGAAAATCTATTTCCACTGGGTTGGGCTTTCTAGAACTCGGGGACATCGTCTGAGGGCGAGGGCCAGACCGTTCAGGTTAGGAAGTTAGGAAGCACTTCTGCACACGAGAGGGCGGGTAAGGTTTGGAGCTCTCCTCCACATGATTGTTGTTAACTTTAAAATCTGAGAGACATTTTTTTGTGGAACAGATATATTAAAGGACACAGGCCATCGGCAGCAATATGGAGTAAGGCTGCAGGCCAGCCATGATCCCATTGGATGGGGCGGAATAAACTTGAGGGGCTGCTCCAATGTGGAATGGGAGGGGGAAATGGTTCCTTTCTGCTGGACTGGCTGCTCTCATCCACTTTGCTTCGAGTGGGGCTGGTGCTGATTTAGCCTGGGACTGTGCACTGCCACTAAACAGATCCAGAGAAGCTGAGGAAGTTCTCTTACTTTATCCCCGATGGTTTAAAAAGTGTTTGGCCTACCACGACGGGTAGATCTGAGGTAAAACCATTCGTCTCTGTCCAGCGCAGAGCCAGATCAGTTGTCTCAATTGTTCTCTCAGTATTTATCCTCCACCAGAGCTTTTAGCCGCTTGTTTCAGCACACTTGGGTGAAATCTCTCTTTCTTTATCCCCCTGCTTAATGGAGCAATAAAATTGTTCCATGTGTGCGATTACATGCCTCTCAGAGGAAGCCTGCATTACATAGAACATTACAGCACAGTACAGGCCCTTCGGCCCTCGATGTTGTGTCGACCTGTCATACTGATCTGAAGCCCATCTAACCTACACTATTCCATGTACGTCCATATGCTTATCCAAATGACGACTTAAATGTACCTAAAGTTGGTGAATCTACTACCGTTGCAGGCAAAGCATTCCATTCCCTTACTACTCTCTGAGTAAAGAAACTACCTCTGACATCTGTCCTATATCTTTCACCCCTCAATTTAAAGCTATGCCCCCTCGTGCTCGCCGTCACCATCCTAGGAAAAAGGCTTTCCCTATCCACCCTATCTAACCCTCTGATTATTTTATATGTTTCAATTAAGTCACCTCTCAACCTTCTTCTCTCTAATGAAAGCGGCCTCAAGTCCCTCAGCCTTTCCTCGTAAGACCTTCCCTCCATACCAGGCAACATCCTAGTAAATCTCCTCTGCACCCTTTCCAAAGCTTCCACATCCTTCTTATAATGCGGTGACCAGAACTGTACACAATACTCCATGGTCAGGAAAACGCCAAGGTGTTTCAAGAAGTCTTTTGCTGGATGCAATCTCTGCAGGGCTGTAACAATGGACAAGGAAGGCCTCTTGTGGAAGGTCAACAGAGCTGACACCTACTGGAAGCGGCAAAAACCGGACCATAGAAATTCGTTCCAGATCAACACAACAGCGCTTCACTGGAGGCTCTGACACACTGAGGATGTCTGCTACCAAACCTCCCAGCTTGGCGAACACACCAACATCTACAGAAAGTCGAGTTTTGCACCTTCTTTAGTCGGTACGTTCTCTGTGTGCTGAGCCTCGGGCGATGGGAGAGATATGAGATGAATATTTGGCGCCAAATTTTTGCTGTGGAGAATGAAACGGAGGCGAGTGAACTCTGGGTGGGGGGGGGGAATGAATAATTGATGCTATTTCACGTTACAGAAGAGGAAGCGCAGGCTGGAGGTCTGAGAAAATATAAAGGTGGGTCCATTTCCAGGACCTCCTGGAGTGTATCCCAGGTGGTTGTGGGGAGTTAGGAAGGAAATTCTGAGTCCCCCTATCGTCTATAACCACGGGTAAAGTGCCAAAAGCCTGGAACGTGGCTAATGTTCTGCCTTTATATAAGAGAGGCTGTCAAGAGAACTACAGACCTGTGAGCCTGACATCAATGATGCTTAGGTTGTTGGAGGCAATTCGGAAAGACAGGATTCATAGGCATTTGGAGAGGCGAGGACTGATAAGGGATAGTCAGCACGGTTTTGTGCAAGGGAAAATTGTCGTCTTTCAAACTTGATTTGAGTTTTTTGAGGAAGTAACCAAGATATTTGATGAGGGCAGAGCAATAGACATTGTTTATTTGGCCTTTAACGAAGCCTTTGGAAAGGTTCCACAAGGTAGACTATTTAGTAACGTTAGATCACAAGGGATTCAGGTAGAGCCTTCCAATTTTATACAAAATACCAGGGGCATGCAGTAGGGTGCAGGTCTCTGGCACAGAGTCTGTCCCTCTTGCACAGAAGGGAAGCGGGGATAGGAAGAGAGTGATAGTCATTGGGGACTCAATAGTTAGAGGGACTGATAGAAGATTTGCCGGGAACGAAAGAGACTCACGATTGGTGTGTTGCCTACCAGGTGCCAGGGTCTGTGATGTCTCGGATAATCTCTTTCGGGTCCTGAGGGGAGAGGGTGACCAGCCCCAAGTCGTGGTCCACGTAGGCACCAACGACATAGGTAGAAAGAGTGATAGGGATGTCAGGCAGGATTTGAGGGAGCTAGGGTGGAAGCTGAGAGCTAGAACAAGCAGAGTGGTCATCTCTGGTTTGTCACCCGTACCACGTGATAGCGAGGCAAAGAACAGGGAGAGATTTCAGCTGAACACATGGCTGCAGGGATGGTGCAGGAGGGAGGGCTTCAGGTACATGGACAATTGGGGCTCATTCTGGGGAAGGTGGGACCTGTACAAACAGGACGGTCTCCACTTGAACCAGAGGGGCACGAATATCCTGGGTGGGAAATTTGCTAGTGCCATTCGGGTGGATTTAAACTAGCTCAGAAGGGGGATGGGAAACTGAGGTGTAGTCCTAGTACACAGGAGAATGAGCGTAG
The DNA here is from genome assembly GCF_030684315.1 of Stegostoma tigrinum. Classification (NCBI taxonomy): domain Eukaryota; kingdom Metazoa; phylum Chordata; class Chondrichthyes; order Orectolobiformes; family Stegostomatidae; genus Stegostoma; species Stegostoma tigrinum. The sequence goes on along the minus strand of NC_081396.1, from coordinate 7,320,433 downwards.
GGAGGACATGGACAGGACCTCACTGTCACAGGAGTGTGCTGGCAGACAGCAAGCTGGATTGAAGTGTGACGACGTTAATGCCGGGAGTATCCGGAATAATGTAGGTGAGCTTGCAGCTTGGATAGGTACCTGGGACTTCGATGTTGTGGCCATTTCGGAGGCATGGATAGAGCAGGGTCAGGAATGGATGTTGCAGGTTCTCGGGTTTAGATCTTTCATTAAGGTCTGGGAAGGTGGTAAAAGAGGGGGAGGTGTGGCTTTGTTGGTCAAGGACAGCATAACGGCGGCTGAAAGAACCTTTGAGGACTCGTCTCCTGCGGTGGTATGGGCTGATGTTGCCGAGGAAGGTTTGTCGACTGAGTCAGTGTGGGTGGAAGTTCGGAACAGCAAGGCAGCAGTCACTTCACTGGGGGTTTTCTACGGACCCCAAATAGCAGTTGGGAGATCGAAGAACTCATTGGCCGGCAGATTGTTGAAAAGTGCAAACGTATCAGGGTTGTTGTTATGGGTGACTTCAACTTTCCCAATATAGATTGAAACCTCCTTAGTGCAGATGGTTTGGATGGAGCCGTTTTTGTCAGGTGTGTTCAGGAGGGTTTCCTTACTCAGTATGTGGACAGGCCGACGAGGCGGGAGGCCATTTTGGATTTGGTGCTCGGCGATGAGCCAGGACAGGTGTCAGATCTCGTGGTGGGAGAAGACTTTGGCGACAGTGACCGCAAGAGCCTCACATTTACCATAGCCATGGAAAGGGAAAGGAGCAGTTACCAGGGGAAGATATTTAACTGGGGTCAAGGAAACTATGATGCTATCAGACAGGCGTTGGGAAGTACAGATTGGGAGCAATTGTTCCACAGAAAGGGCACAACAGACATGTGGAGGCTGTTTAAGGAGCAGTTGTTGCAAGTGATGTATAAATTTGTTCCTCTGAGACAGGTAAGAAGTGGTAAGATTAAGGAGCCTTGGATGACGGGTACAGAGGTGCTTCTTGTCAAAAAGAAAAAGGCAGCATACGTAAGGTGGAGGAAGTGAGGGTCTAGCACAGCTTTAGAGGATGACAGGCTTGCTCGGAAGGAGCTCAAAAGTGGACTCAGGAGGGCCAGGAGGGGGCACGGAAAAGGCTTGGCAGGAAGGATTAGGGAGAACCCGAAGGCATTTTACTCATACGTGAGGAATAAGAGAATGATCAGGGAGAAGGTAGGGCCGATCAGGGATCGCGTAGGGAACTTGTGCGTGGAGTCTGAGCAGATAGGGGAAGCCCTAAATGAGTTTTTTGCTTCGGTTTTCAATAAGGAAAGGGACCTTGTTGTGAATGAGAACTTTGAGGAGCAGGGAAACAGGTTTGAACAGATCAAGATTGAGGAAGTTGATGTGCTGGAAATTTTGGCAAACATTAAGATTGATAAGTCTCCAGGGCCAGACCAGATTAATCCTAGGTTGCTCTGGGAAGCGAGAAAGGAGGTTGCTAAGCCGCTGGCGAAGATCTTTGCTTCTTCACTCTCCATGGGAGTCATACCGGAAGATTGGAGGGAGGCAAATGTTGTTCCTCTTTTCAAGAAAAGTAATAGGGAAATCCCTGGAAATTACAGACCAGTCAGTCTTACATCTGTAGTCAGCAAGGTTTTGGAAAGAATTCTGAGGGATAGGATTTATGACTATTTGGAAAAGCATAGCGTGATTAAAGGGAGTCAGCCTGGCTTTGAGAGGGGCAGGTCATGCCTGACAAATCTTATTGAGTTCTTTGAGGAGGTCACAAGACAGGTTGACAAGGGTCGAGCAGTGGATGTGGTGTACATGGACTTCAGCAAGGCATTTGATAAGGTTCCCCACGGCAGGCTCATTTATAAAGTCAGGAGGTATGGGATACAGGGTATTTTGGCTGTCTGGATTCAGAATTGGTTGGCTGACAGGAGGCAGAGAGTGGTTGTAGATGGTAAGTATTCTGCCTGGAGGTCAGGGCTCTGTTCTTGGGCCTCTGCTCTTTGTAGTTTTTATAAATGACTTGGATGAGGAGGTTGGGGGGTGGGTTAGTATGTTTGCTGATGACACAAAGGTTGGAGGTGCCGTTGATAGTATCGAGGGCTATTGCAGGCTTCAGCGAGACATTGACAGAATGCAGACCTGGGCTGAGAAATGGCAGATGGAGTTCAACCTGGATAAATGCGAAGTGATGCATTTTGGAAGTTTGAAATTAAATGCTGAATATAGGATTAAAGGCAGGATTCTCGGCAGTGTGGAGGAACAGCGGGATCTTGGTGTTCAAGTGCATAGCTCCCTCAAAGTTACCACCCAGGTGGATAACGTTGTTAAGAAAGCATTTGGTGTTTTGGCTTTCATTAACAGGGGCATCGAGTTTAAGAGCCGCGAGGTTATGCTGCAGCTCTACAAAACCCTGGTGAGACCACACTTGGAATATTGTGTCCAGTTCTGGTCGCCCTATTATAGAAAAGATGTGCAGGCTTTGGAGAAGGGTGCAAAGGAGGTTTACCAGGATGCTGCCTGGACTGGAGGGCTTGTCTTATGAGGAGAGGTTGACTGAGCTCGGACTTTTCTCTCTGAGAGAAGGAGGAAGAGACGTGACCTGATCGAGGTGTACAAGGTAATGAGAGGCATGGATACAGTCGATAGCCAGAGACTTTTCACCAGGGCAGGATTGACAGCCAAGAGGAATCATAGATTTAAGGTGTTAGGAGGAAGGTATAGAGGAGATGTCAGAGGGAGGTTCTTCACCCAGAGAGTTGTGAGTGCATGGAATAGTTTACCAGTGGTAGTCATGGAAGCAGAGCCATTAGTGACATTTAAGCAACTGCTGGACATGCACATGGACAGCAGTGAATTGAGGGGAATGTAGGTTAGGTTATTTTATTTTTGGATTAGGATTATTCCACGGCACAACATCGTGGGCTGAAGGGCCTGTACTGTGCTGTACTTTTCTATGTTCTCTGTTCTATAAAATTGGCCAAACGGTAGGAGACAGAGGGTGGTGGTGGAGAGCCACATTTCAGACTGGGAAACCAGCGGTGTTCCACAGGGATCGGTACTGGGCCCACTTTTGTTTCTCATTTTTATAAATGATTTGGATGAGAATGTCAGAGGCATGGTTAGTAAGTTTGTCATTGACATCAAGATTGGTGGTTTGGTGGACAGTGAAGAAGGTTATCTGAGATCACAAGGAGATCTTGACCAATTAGGTCAACGGGCTGAGCAGTAGCAAGATGGAGTTTAATTTGGATAAATGCGAGGTATGGCATTTTGGTACAACAAACAAGGGCAGAACGTATACAATTCATGGTAGAGACCCCGGTAGTGTTGTAGAACAGAGAGACTGAAGGGTGCAAGTAGATTAACTATTTGAAATTTGCTCACAGGTAGACAGGTTTAACACACTTGTCTTCGTTGCTTAGACCCTTCGAGTGTAGGAGCTGGGACGTCATGTTGAGGTTGTACAGGATATTGGTGTGTCCAGTTCTAGTCACCCTGCTATAGGAAGGATATTATTCAATTGGAAAGAATTCAGAAAAGATTTAGCAGAATGTTGCCGGGTGTGGAGGGTTTGACTTATGACAATAGGATAGGCTGGGACTTTTTACACCTGGTTTGAGGTGTGGGGTGGGGGGGGGGGGGGGGGTGGCGGGCATCACTGGAGATTTCTTTCTTGAACTTCAAGCTGAACAAACCTTTCAGCTTCTTGTCCTCCTCCCCCCATCAAAACTCCAAGCGAGCTGTCGCCGATACAGACCAACACCGTATTCCTCTATCATTCAAAATGATCCTTTAAGAATATCATTCTACACTTGCCCCTGCTCAAGCAGAAAGGTTTCGAAAGCCTTTCCTTTGTGGTCAGACCCCTTCAGTCAGGAGTTGGACGGACCTCGCCTGGATGGGGGCAGCTCCAGCAACACTTGAAGTCCCACACCATCCAGGGAGAAAGCAGCCCCCCGCTTGCTTGTTACCACATCCACAAACATCTGCTCCCTCCGCCACCGATGCTCAGTAGCAGCAGTGTGCACCATCTACAAGGCGCACTGGAGAAGTTTGCCCAAGACAGCAATGAAGGGTCTAGGCCCAAAACCTCAGCTTTTGTGCTCCTAAGATGCTGCTTAGCCTGCTGTGTTCATCCAGCTTCACACTTTGTTATCTTGTATTCTCCAGCATCTGCAGTTCCCATTATCTCTGACCCCTTCCCAGCCCATGACCACTTCCATGGAGAAGGACAAGGACAGCAGATACATGGCAACACCATCCTCTCGAGCCGTTCTCCCCATCACAACTTGGAAATATGTCGGCCGTTCCTTCAGTGCGGCTGGGTCAAAATCCTGGAATTTCCTCCCTAAAGGCATTGTGGGTCTATCCTACGGCACGTGGACTGCAGTGGCTCAAGAAAGCAGCTCACCTCCCCCCCCCACCTTCTCAAGGGCAACTAGGGACAGGTTGGCCCATGTCAATGGCTCACAAGTGAATTAAAAATGATACTTCTGACTTGTAGATGATGGACAGGCTTTGGGGGATGGGAGGTCAGGAGGTGGGTGACTCACTGCATTGCATCCAGTGCATTTATATAGTGGGTCCTGTTCAATGGTAACCCCCCAGGATGTTGATGCTATGGGAATTCAGTGATAGTTCAGATGATGTGATCGGCATGTGAGAAAGGCATTGCTCACGTTCTGGTCACATAATCTGAACTATCGGCAACCTTTCTCCGCCAGCACTCCAACCCACCCCCCCCCCCAACCCACAAATTATCAAATAAATGCAGCCCCCACCACATTTCACTTCAGCTCTGATGAATAGTCATCGGGACTCGAAACGTTAGCTCTGAGGGTGTTGTATCAGAGATAGAAGGAAATGCAGATGCTGGAGAATCCAAGGTAACAAAGTGTGGAGCTGGATTGACACAGCAGGCCAGGCAGCATCTTAGGAGCAGGAAAGCTGACGTTTCAGAGGTGTCTAGACCCGAAAAGTCAGCTTTTGTGCTCGAGATGCTGCTTGGCCTGCTGTGTTCATCCAGCTCCACACTTTGTTAGCTCCAAGGATGTTGCCTGGCCCACTGTAATCTCCTGCATTTGTTGTTTTTCAGGTTAAACAATATAGCACCTTGCTACATTCGAGCAAGGCAAACTTATTCAAAACTAAATACCTATTGAAAACAGTAGAAAGTTAAAGGCAACATATTTTCCTAATCACACTACAGGCTAGATTAAACACCAAACTTCCAACCTAGTTATCACAAAGTGGCACATAATGTCCTCGTTAGTCGGAAGCTGCAAGGCTGACTTCAGCAATTTGACCTGAGAGTTCAACCCCCAGTCAGTGTCCTGGATTTTTGCTGAGGGTCTGTCGACTGGAATTGACAGGTTTACGAGCTGGGGTGTTTGATCCTGGCCCTCTGCTACCCCTTACCTCAGCGATGCAGTCTCCCTTCCCTCCCTAAATGGTAGATTCATTTCCAAGGGGAACCAGAGCCCTCGCTGTTTTATCAGTTGGGAGCTGGTTTCTTTGTAACTTCTGCTGTGAGGTCCCTGAGGTCTGTTGTCATGTGTGCATGCTGTCTTGCAGCCTTTCCAGTCCAACCCCTCACAGTCTTGGCAGTCCCTATAACGCTGAGGCTGTTCTTGTGTTTTTTTGTTACTGCAGGGTTCAGTGCTGGAACTCCAGCTGTTCACTCTGCACCCGTAATGATTTGGAACTGAATACACAGTCGCCAAATGTGCAGACGACAGTAAGCCGGGTAGCAGTGTGGGCTGCTTGGTGACTGGTACTGGCTGGCTGTGTGGGTAAATGCATGGCAAATGCAATACAAATGTGAATAAATGTGAGGTTATCCACTTCGGTGGCAAAAGCAGGAAGGCAGATTATTAGATAATAAAATGTGAGGCTGGATGAACACAGCAGGCCAAGCAGCATCTCAGGAGCACAAAAGCTGACATTTCGGGCCTAGACCCTTCATCAGAGAGGGGGATGGGGGGAGGGGGGGAGGGAACTGGAATAAATAGGGAGAGAGGGGGAGGCGGACCGAAGATGGAGAGTAAAGAAGATAGGTGGAGAGAGTGTAGGTGGGGAGGTAGGGAGGGGATAGGTCAGTCCAGGGAAGACGGACAGGTCAAGGAGGTGGGATGAGGTTAGTAGGTAGCGGGGGGTGCCGCTAGGGGTGGGAGGAAGGGATGGGTGAGAGGAAGAACCGGTTAGGGAGGCAGAGACAGGTTGGACTGGTTTTGGGATGCAGTGGGTGGGGGGGAAGAGCTGGGCTGGTTGTGTGGTGCAGTGGGGGGAGGGGATGAACTGGGCTGGTTTTGGGATGCAGTAGGGGAAGGGGAGATTTTGAAACTGGTGAAGTCCACATTGATACCATTGGGCTGCAGGGTTCCCAGGCGGAATATGAGTTGCTGTTCCTGCAACCTTCGGGTGGCATCATTGTGGCAGTGCAGGAGGCCCATGATGGACATGTCATCTAGAGAATGGGAGGGGGCGTGGAAATGGTTTGCGACTGGGAGGTGCAGTTGTTTGTTGCGAACTGAGCGGAGGTGTTCTGCAAAGCGGTCCCCAGGCCTCCGCTTGGTTTCCCCAATGTAGAGGAAGCCGCACCGGGTACAGTGGATGCAGTATACCACATTGGCAGATGTGCAGGTGAACCTCTGCTTGATGTGGAATGTCATCTTGGGGCCTGGGATGGGGGTGAGGGAGGAGGTGTGGGGACAAGTGTAGCATTTCCTGCGGTTGCAGGGGAAGGTGCCGGGTGTGGTGGGGTTGGAGGGCAGTGTGGAGCGAACAAGGGAGTCACGGAGAGAGTGGTCTCTCCGGAAAGCAGACAGGGGAGGGGATGGAAAAATGTCTTGGGTGGTGGGGTCGGATTGTAAATGGCGGAAGTGTCGGAGGATAATGCGTTGTATCCGGAGGTTGGTAGGGTGGTGTGTGAGAACGAGGGGGATCCTCTTGGGGCGGTTGTGGCGGGGGCGGGGTGTGAGGGATGTGTCGCGGGAAATGCGGGAGACGCGGTCAAGGGCGTTCTCGATCACCGTGGGGGGAAAGTTGCGGTCCTTAAAGAACTTGGACATCTGGGATGTGCGGGAGTGGAATGTCTTATCGTGGGAGCAGATGCGGCGGAGGCGGAGGAATTGGGAATAGGGGATGGAATTTTTGACACTTCTGCCATTTACAATCCGACCCCACCACCCAAGACATTTTTCCATCCCCTCCCCTGTCTGCTTTCCGGAGAGACCACTCTCTCCGTGACTCCCTTGTTCGCTCCACACTGCCCTCCAACCCCACCACACCCGGCACCTTCCCCTGCAACCGCAGGAAATGCTACACTTGTCCCCTCACCTCCTCCCTCACCCCTATCCCAGGCCCCAAGATGACATTCCACATCAAGCAGAGGTTCACCTGCACATCTGCCAATGTGGTATACTGCATCCACTGTACCCGGTGCGGCTTCCTCTACATTGGGGAAACCAAGCGGAGGCTTGGGGACCGCTTTGCAGAACACCTCCGCTCAGTTCGCAACAAACAACTGCACCTCCCAGTCGCAAACCATTTCCACTCCCCCTCCCACTCTCTTGATGACATGTCCATCCTGGGCCTCCTGCAGTGCCACAATGATGCCATCCGAAGGTTGCAGGAACAGCAACTCATATTCCGCCTGGGAACCCTGCAGCCCAATGGTATCAATGTGGACTTCACCAGTTTCAAAATCTCCCCTTCCCCTACTGCATCCCTAAACCAGCCCAGTTCATCCCCTCCCCCCACTGCACCACACAACCAGCCCAGCTCTTCCCCCCCACCCACTGCATCCCAAAACCAGTCCAACCTGTCTCTGCCTCCCTAACCGGTTCTTCCTCTCACCCATCCCTTCCTCCCACCCCAAGCCGCACCCCCCGCTACCTACTAACCTCATCCCACCTCCTTGACCTGTCCGTCTTCCCTGGACTGACCTATCCCCTCCCTACCTCCCCACCTACACTCTCTCCACCTATCTTTTTTACTCTCCATCTTCGGTCCGCCTCCCCCCCTCTCCCTATTTATTCCAGTTCTCTCCCCCCATCCCCCTCTCTGATGAAGGGTCTAGGCCCGAAACGTCAGCTTTTGTGCTCCTGAGAAGCTGCTGGGCCTGCTGTGTTCATCCAGCCTCACATTTTATTATCTTGGAGTCTCCAGCATCTGCAGTTCCCATTATCTCTAAGGCAGATTATTATCTGAATGGTGGCAGTTGAGGAAAGGGTGAGGCGCAACGAGACCTGGGAATCATGGTGGAACAGTCGCTGAGGGTTGGCATGCAGATGCAACAGGCACTGAGGAAAGCTTCATCGCGAAAGGAATCTGAGTATTGGAGTACGGATGTCTTGTTGCAGTTATACTGGGCCTTGGTGAGGCCACACCTTGAGTATCGCATGCAAATGTGTGAGGAGACAATGGCCTAGTGGTACTATTGCTCGATTATTAATTCAGAGACCTAGATAGCGTTCTGAGGACCCGGGTTTGAATCCTGCCACAGCAGGTGGTGCAATTTGAATTCAGTAAAATATCTGGAATTAAAAATCTAATGATGACCACAAATCCATTGTCGATTGTCAGGAAAAACCCAGCTGGTTCAGTAATGTCCTTTGAGGAAGGAAGCTGCCATCCTTACCCGGTCTGGCTGACGTGTAACTCCAGACCCACAGCAATATGGTTGACTCTCAACTGCCCTCTGGGCAATTAGGGATGGGCAATAAATGCTGGCCTAGCCAGTGATGCCCTCATCCCGTGAATGAATAAAGGAAATAAAAATGGTTTTAGTTTCCTAGTTTAAGGAAGGACATCCTTGTTACTGAGGGAGTCCGGCAAAGGTTCACCAGGCCGATTCCCAAAATGGCAGGATTGCCATGTGGAGAAAGACTGCGTCAATCGAGCTTGGAGTCACTGGTTCTCATAGATATGTAAAAAACCCTGATGGAAGTGGATAGACTAGATGTGGGAAGAATGTTCCTGGTGCTGGGGAAGCCCAGAATTAGAAATCTCAGCCTTAGAATAAAGGGGTAAGCCATTCAGGCCTGAGATGAAGAAGAACTTCTTCACTCGGACAGTTGTGAACCTGTGGAATTCTCTCCCACAGGAAGCTGCTGTTACATATATTCAAGAAGAAGCTGGACGTGGCCCTTGTGGCTAAAGGGATCAAGGGGTGTGGGGTGAAAGCAGGAATGGGATACTGAGATTGCATGGTCTGCCATACAGACTCGAAGGGCTGAAGAGCGATCTCCTGCACCTATTTTCTATGTTTCTATCTAATTGCATGTGACAGTGCTGAAACGATGCAGGGTACAACAGCACTGAACCCCGCAGTACCCCACTCGTGACTGCCTGCTACTCGAAAATTAATTCCAGGTTGGATATTACTCAACACTTCGAGCACCCCTGGTTTGAAATTTGCTGGATCAATGGACGATTTGGAATAACACCAACAATAACAGAGCTCTTTAACAGAGCACAACTTAACTTCTCTTTAAAAGAATGAGCAGACACGTGGCTCCCACCAACACTCAGCGTTAGTACAGTTTTATTCAGTGAACTTTTTGAAGCAAAATTGAAATACTTTCTTCAAATAAGGAGCTCTGCAAAATAAAAGACTGTGTCTCCTTCACCCACCCGAGCACTGTAGTGATTTTCTCAAGTGGCACGGTCTTTGTTTGCTCTTAACAACAGGGTGGCATAGTGGCTCAGAGGTTAGTGCTGCTGCCTCATGGTGCCAGGGACCTGGGTTTGATCCCACCCTCGGGTGACTGTGCAGAGTTTGCACATTCTCCCGCAGTCCAGAGATGTGTAGGCTAGAGTTGATTGGCCATCCTAAACTGTCTGTAGTATTCAGAGGTGTGCAAGCTCAGTGGGTTAGCTGTGGGAAATACAGGGTTACAGGAAGTGGGTATGGGTCTGAGCGGGGTGCTCTTTGGAGGGTCAGTGTGGACTTGTTGGGCCAAATGGCCTGTTAGGGATTCTGTGAACTAGCTCTCGATTTTGTCCTCCCTGGATTTTGGGATGAGATGGGAAGCTTGGAGTGAGACTTGATTCATTATCTGAAGTATTAGTTCCTCTTTCATTCAACCAGTTGAAAATTTATGGTTTGTTTCTCTCTTTCCAACTCTCTGGTTCTCCCTCTCACTTCAGCGTTCAGAACTCAACATCGATTTAAGCAACTTCACACCATGAACATATTATTTGATATTATCCCGCTTCTCCCTCCAGCCCACTGTCTTGTTTGCATACGCGGGGCTGTTAGCAGAGTTGACATATTTTCTGCTATTAACTCCGGCCATTAACCTTCTGCATCACTCCTCCACCATTAAAAACCCATTGTTTTTCAGCAACATTTCAATTCTAAAGTGCAGTTACCACTGGATTTGAAATGGTAACTTTTTTTCTCCAACAAGGCAGAATTTCTCCAGCATTTCTGTTTTTGTTTCATATTCCCAGCATCCACAGTATTTCGCTTTTATTTATAAATCCATTTGTAGTTTTCTGTTGACCTCTTCACAACTTAAATTGTTTTTTTTAAAATCTCACTTTATGTTAGCAACATGTTTAGCAATCATTCCTTCTGTACCCTTATCCAAGTAATGCAGCCTCACAGCACCAGGGACCCAGGTTCGATTCCAGCCTCGAGCAACTGTCTGTGTGGAGTTTACACATTCTCTTCCCGTGTCTGCGTGGGTTTCCTCCGGGTGCTCCGGTTTCCTCCCACAGTCCAAAGATGTGCAGGCTAGGTGGATCGGCCATGCTAAATTGCCCATCGTGTTCAGGAGTGTGTGGGTTATAGGGGGATGGGTCTGGGTGGGATGCTGCAAGGGGCGGTGTGGACTTGTTGGGCTGAAGGGCCTGTTTCCACACCGTAGGGAATCTAATCTAAAAATTGTAAACAGCTTAAGTCGCAGAACCAGTCCCTATTGCACATCACCCATTTCACCATGCCCAGCGTAAGTCACCCATCTATGCAGTTTCCTGTTTGCCAGACAATTGTTCAACCATGCCTTTATGTTAACCCTGTGTGCCACAGGCCTTTATTTCCTCCAGTCATTTCTGTCGCACCCCATCAAATGTCTTAGGCAAAACACAGTACAGTATATATCCACTGCTCCCCCCTGATCAGCACTTTACATCTTCAAAGATCTCCAATAAATTTGTTAAAAAATTTACCTTTCACTAAAACATGCTGACTCTGGCTAATTACCAAAATAAACTAAATATATTTTACGTGGAAAATAGGAGAGGGAGTAGGCTATTTGGCCTGATGAGCTGGCTCTGCCATTCTATATAACCATGAACTCTGTTCCCTTTTTTGCCCCACACCCTTTTAACCCTTTATGCAAAGAGCTGTATCTGACTCCTACTTGAAAACAATGTTTTGGCCTCAACCGCTTTCTGTGACAGAGAATTCCTCAGGTCGCCACTCTCTGGGTGATCTCTTCATCTCAATCCTCAATGGCTTTCCCCACATCCCCAGATTCTGACCCATCCTGCTCATGGACTCTGTCCTGGAACATCTTTCCTGCATTTGCCCTGTGCAGCCCTGTTAGAATTTTACAGGTTTCTATGGGATCCCGTCTCATTTTTCAAACTCTGGTGATTACAGTCCTAGCCAACCCAGCTTCTCTTCACATTGCCAGTCTTTCCAAATTCCAAATACACTCTTCCGTGATCCAAATATGAAACTGGGTTTTCGCAGCGAGGATCGGAAAAGGAGATCAGAAAGAACATAATGCCGCTTCTTCAGTCAGAATGAACACAGTCTGGTTCTGGATCTGAAATCTCAGGTTCTTGAGTAGATTTGTATCTCGGGTTGTGGATGCTGTGGTTGGTTCGCTTGTTGAGTTGGTTCTTTAGCTCGCATGGCTTGTTGTGTTTCCTCTGATGCCGTTGGTCTTCAGTGTGGATTCTAGTGTGGCTAGGAATTCTGTCCTGTTAGCATCTCTGTGGTTGTAGTTGAGTTCGTGTATTAGAACAGCTTTCTCTGTGTCTGTTAGTGTCCTGTCTGAGTGGTTTCTTACCCAAGGGTCTGATCTTTGGTTGTTTTGGTGGGTTAGTTTGGTTAGTTTTCTTTGTAAGATCTGCCTTTTCTTGGTTCTTGTTATTTGTTGACTGATGTTAATGGCTCTTTCAAGTCTGTTGTCCACCGTAGGTTGGTTGCATCTAGGAATAGGTTTTTGTGGCGCATAGTTTCCCTGTTATCTCTGTGGCGCCGGTTGTGTGCGTTGTTAATCGTTACCCTGCGAACTATCGAACAGCTCAGCCAGCGAATCATACAAGGGTCTAGGCCCGAAACGTCAGCTTTCCAGCTCCTCTGATGCTGCTTGGCCTGCTGTGTTCATCCAGCTCCACACCTTGTTATCGCAGCAGAAATAACACGTCCCTGCAATCAATTGTGGACTCACTGATGCCTCAGCAGGCTGAAGGAATAAGTAAACACCGTCCGAGAGTCTGAACAGGTGAACGGCCTCTCCTGGGTGTGAACCCACTGGTGTGTCACCAGGGCGGTTGAATAGGTGAATCCCTTCCCGCACACCAAGCAGGTGAATGGCCTGTCCCTGGCGTGACTGCGTCCATGAACCTCCAGCTCGGATGCGGCTTTGAATCCTTTCTGACGTGCCTCAAATTTCCACGGTTTCCCCATTCTCACGCTGTCCTCAGGACTGATGAACAGTTGAAAACTCATCCACAAACAGGTCTGTCCCTGTGAGGAATGGTGCATTTTGTTCCTCTTGGGCTGTGTGCGTGTGTGTACCGGTGCTTTTCCAGATGATGTTTTAAAACCTTCTGCACCAGCAAACAATCATCCTACCAGACGCAAACGCTGGTGATATTTTAGTCCTGACAAATCAAGTGACTCAGATCTTGAAAATCCTGTCAGCAAAACATTCCCTTCAAATATCCCGGAAAATGCGATTCCAAACGTCATAATTATCATTGCAGGATAGAAATTCAGAACAGATGAATCCAGTCTCTGTGCAATGTTCTTTCCTCCTTTATTCCCTAAAAGCTGTAAACCTCCATCCCACACACTCTTACTCTACAGTACATAATACACACCATCTGCATTTGGATACTGCAGTTGCATAGCTATCAACAAATCCATACACATCTCTACCTGAAATAGGAGCTAGATTGGTCAATTGGTCGACTGAACCTGTTGAGCCATGCAAAAATATTATGGCTGATCTCGTGTCAGACTCCAGTTACCTTCCTATACTCCATAAGCCTCTTCAAACATTTTTCTAATGCAGCCTTCAATACACTCAATGACTCTGTCCACTGCTCCCTGGACAAATGTCAATGAGGGTAACACACAGACTCTGAGTCTGTCTCCGACCTGGCGCTGACTGAAGCAGAGACAGGGAGACAGTGGCGGAGAGGAGTTTGTGGGAGCTGGAGGTGAGACAGTGGTACTGGATGTAAACAGAATGACACCAACTACAAAGGAAGGAGATGGTGCCTGGAATGAAGGAGGATAACATGCAGCAGCGTGTGTGCCCCCTGAGGGTGTGCACTGATGCTGGTCCCTGGTCTATCCTGTGCAAAGTGCTGTCCTTCCAAACGGGAGTGGGACAGTCTCCTGCTGGGTATCCACTGTTCCAGGGGAGGGCTGAGGGACTGCGCGTGTGCAGGGCCGGGCGGTGGCGTCACAAACGGCCTGGCCTCAGTAAACCAATGGAAAACTCTGGAGGACTGGAAGGCTTCTGGTCCTCCAGCCAATCAGTGCTCCCCTGTTATCCGAATGCGGAAGTTGGACACGCTGAAGCTGCCCATTGCTGCTGCTCCTCTCTCTCTCTGAGTGAAGATTGAGCTCCCCCGCCACCCCCAGGCTGCAACGTCCTCCAACATCTGTGAGCACAGCACTCCTTTCCATTTCTTCTCCCGTTCTGCGGTTTAAGTGTTGTATTGCAGCAACTGGAGGGAAAGGGACTGAATTTCAGGGAGGGGGCAGACTCTGGAAAAGGTTGGTCCTGGTATCTCTGTGTTCAAGACATTGACCTCCTTTACTCCCTCAGTTTGACACGTTTATTTGTCTGGCTCGAAGCAGTGGTTTATCGCGAAATGGCCCACATTTGCAAATGACACGGAACAGAGATATGTCGGGGGCTGTTCCAGTGTACATATTAATTCCCTTAATGCAGTATAACAAAGTGTGGAGCTGGATGAACACAGCAGGCCAAGCAGCATCTCAGGAGCACAAAAGCTGACATTTCGGGCCTAGACCCTTCATCAGAGAGCTTAGGGTCTAGCAGAGAGTCTAGGCCCGAAACGTCAGCTTTTGTGCTCCTAAGATGCTGCTTGGCCTGCTGTGTTCATCCAGCTCCACATTTTGTTATCTTGGATTCTCCAGCATCTGCAGTTCCCATTATCACTCTTAATGCAGTGTCAGTTTTTAAAATTCATTCTCAAGTTAAGGGCATCGCTAGCTAGGCCAGCATTTATTGCCCATCCCCAATTGCCCAGAAGGCAGTTAAGAGTCAACCACATTGCCTGTGGGATCTGGAGGTATTCTTTGGTCAGACCAGATAAGGATGGCAGATTCCTTCCTTAAAGAACATTAGTGAACCAGATGGTTTTTTTCTGACAATCGCCAATGGATTGTCATCATTAGACTCTTAATTCTAGATATTTATCGAATTCCAATTCCACCATCTGTCATTGCACGATTCAAGGGCCCAAACATACCTTCCAGGTGAAACAACACTTCACCTGCACTTCCCAGAATCTAGTCTCCTGCATCCGCTGCTCACAATGTAGTCTCCTCCACACTGGGGAAATGAAGCGTAGACTTGGTGACCACTTCACAGAACATCTACATTCTGCTCGCAAAGAAGACTCTGAAGTACCCGTTGCTGCCACTTCAATGCCCCACCCTGCTCCCTGGCCAACATCTCTGTCTCCAGCTTGCCATAGTGTTCCAGTGAAGCCCAATGCAAGCTGGACAAACAACACCTCTTTTTCCGCTTGGGGACCCTACAACCCTCCAGACTCAATATTGAGTTCAATAATTTTAGGGCCTAAACTCTCCCATGTCCCAGCCCCCACCCCCCACACCAGGCCTCGTCACCACACAGCCTGCCATTACACACCCCCTGTTGTTAGTCACTAACAGTCTCCATTGACAACTACTCACCCTCCCAGACTGACCGTGAGCAACTCCTTCGTCTGTCCAACTGTCTTTCTCTCTCTTTGGGTTCTATCCTGTTGTTTACTCCGTACCCCACCCACCCAACTTCCTATTTGCTGCATGTAAACTGACGTTTTCCCCAGCTTCCATCAGTTCTGAGGAAGGGTCACCAGACCCGAAACATTAACTCTGTTTTTTCCTTCACAGATGCTGCCAGACCTGCTGAGCTTTTCCAGCAACTTCTGTTTTTGTTCCAATGCAGGATTCAAATCTGGTTCCCCAGAACATTACCTCAGTCTCTGGATTAACAGTCCAGTGATAATGCCACGAGGCCATCGCCCCTCCCTGTGCTGAATTAAATTTACTATTAATTTTAGTTTTGCAATATCATACTGTAAGAACAACATACATTTCTTGTTTAGCAGCTTCTATACATGCTGGTTCTCTATAGCACATCCCAGACAGTCCCGTTCTCCCTTTATATCCCTGTGGCACCAAGAGTTTATTTCCTCCAAATGCTTATCCAGTTTCATGTGGAAATCACTTCATTTCCACCATCCTCACAGGCAGAGAGTTCCAGGAATGATTGCTCTCTACCCCAATTAAAAAAAACCCTTTGTCACATGACCTCTGTATTTCTCATCAAGTAACATAGTGCAGCATGTTGCAGTATATTTTAATCTCATTAATGGTTACCTATCTATGTAATAGTTGTGTATACATCTAATGGTCGCATACAGCCTGCATGGAATTTTATTTCTGTCTAAGATAGGAAGAAGTGAGTATGGGCCCTTCAATTTGAATGAATCAGCTCCTTCGGGAGATTGGGGAGGGAGGTGGAATATTTAAGTACAGCAGAGTGAGAACAAGGAAGAATATGTGGGATAGAGCAATACAGCTTTTAGGGAATCAAAGAGGATATAGATGTTACCAAACTGTTCTGAATTTCTACCCTGTACTGACATTGTTGACTTTTGTAATCACCTTATACAGGGTATCAAAACAGGGAGGATTTGCAGCCAGAAATCTCAAACAAAGCGCCGCACATGACATTGGGACTTGTGCACTTCTAGTGGAAGTTATGTGGGTGCAGACCCGATGGACTGAAGGGCCTTTTCTGTGCTGTATGAATCTGTGAAGCATCAGCTGGTTTGTGGGGACCTGAATATCTGGGATCTGTGAAGCTGGAAGAGGAATGTTTGTTTTGTCTGATTCAAAAGACCTTACATGTGGAAAAGCACACTTGCTCACACACACACACACACACACACACACACACGGTCCTGAGTGGAAGGAGTCTTGAGTGTTGAAGGAGTTTTAACCAGACGGAGAAAACATTGTTCCGTTCAGAGCAGTGAGAGAGAGACTGTACCTGCATCCTGTGTTTGTGATCAAGGCTTCCACTGATTGTCAAACCCGGGCAGACACAAGGACACCCGCACCATGGAGAAACCATGGAAATGTGGGGACTGCGGGAAGGGATTCAGATTCCCGTCCGTGCTGGAGATTCATCGGCGCAGTCACACGGGGGAGAGGCCGTTCACCTGTTCCGTGTGCGGGAAGCGGTTCCCTCACTCGTCTGCCCTGCTGACCCACCAGCGGGTTCACACCAGGGAGAGGCCGTTCGCCTGCTCCACCTGCGGGAAGGGCTTCACCCATTCGTCCGCCCTGCTGACCCACCAGCGGGTCCACACCGGGGAGAGGCCGTTCGCCTGCTCGGTGTGCGGGAAGGGATTCTCTCAGTCGTCCAACCTGCTGTCACACCGACGGGTTCACACCCGTGAGAGGCCGTTCCCGTGCTCCGTGTGCGGCAAGGAGTTCAGTCAGTCTTCACACCTGCTGTCGCACCGGCGGGTCCACACGGGGGAGAGGCCGTACTCCTGCTCCGAGTGCGGGAAGGGATTCACCGACTCGTCCACGCTGCAGAAGCACCGCCGGGTCCACACCGGGGAGCGTTCTTTCACCTGCTCCGTGTGCGGGAAGGGCTTCAATCAGTCATGCAACCTACTGAGACACCAGACGGTTCACACCGGGGAGAGGCTGTTCACCTGCCCTGTCTGCGGGAAGGGATTCACTCAGTCCTCCACCCTGCTGAGACACAAAGGCAGTCACACTAAGTAGAGGCTTTTAATGCCCTGACTGCGCGGCTGCCAACTGTGTCCACTGAGCTTAAGTGTATGCAAGTGGAGGGTGCTGCTGCTGGGAGGGTCAGTGCAGTACATGCTTGCTGACAGGGAGTGGAGTCAGGAGGCACATGCCTGTCGTGTTGGGCCCCGTGAATAAACTCAGACCACGTCAAGACTGGCTCCAGTTTGGCTGTCAACATGCCAAGTGGGGAACGGGAACGTGTTCATCTAATGTCGAAGGTTGCAAAGAAAGGAGAACAACCTTACTTCTGACAGAGCCTTACTTCGGTATGAAATGGCTTTTGTGAGAAATGATCGAACGTACTTGGAAATTATCGAGGTCTGAGCCCACACATCCAAGGTGGAGGGGGAACGTGGGCACCGATTCCGTCCCTACCAAGGGGGAAACAAGGTATGGCCTCGGCATTGGCACTTCCTGATGACGTTAAAACCAGAACTCTTGGATTTTGGAAGCTGATGAAAGTTTGGATCTTCTGTTCTGGATCAGGAAAGATGATCTGAACATTGATGAGGGGTCTTTTCTGATGAGGGGTCGAGGCCCAAAATGTCAGCTTTTGTGCTCCTGAGATGCTGCTTGGCCTGTTGTGTTCATCCAGCTCCACACTTTGTTATCCCATGATCTGGACATTGGACACTTTATCATTTGTTTCATTGGCTGAGAATGTTTTTCCCCAAACTGAATCTCTGCAGAGAAATACATTTTTTTGTTAATTCTGTGTGTGTTGTGTGCATGCGGGATTACTTAAAAGAGCAAACATTTTTTTCCAATTCTGCATTTTTTGGTTGTGCCAAAGCAATACTATTCTGTTTATTAAAGATACCTGATTGAATAAAAAGATGCATCAACGTTTAATATATTGAAAGCATATGATTGGCTTTATTGTGAACCAGGTGAATCAACTTTATGCTGTGCCTGCTGATAGGGGACTGACAAAGAGACAATATACTTTTCCTGTCTCCATAAGATATAGGAGCAGAATCAGGCCATCAGGTCTGCTCTGCCATTCGATCATGGCCAATGTGTTTCTCAAACCCTGTTCTCCTGCCTCTTCTCCATAACCTTTGATCCTATTACCCATCAAGAACACAGCAGGCCAAGCAGCATCTTAGGAGCACAAAAGCTGACGTTTCAGGCCTAGACCCTTCATCAGAAAAGACCCCTCATCAATGTTCAGATCATCTTTCCTGATCCAGAACAGAAGATCCAAACTTTCATCTGTGTCCAAATGAGGGGCATCTAGCTCCCAAAATCTCTGCCTTAAATACACTCAATGACTCGACCTCCACAGCCCTCTGGCTGAAGAAATTCCTTCTCCTCACTGTTCCATTCAATCTGAGGCTGTGCCTCAGTCATAACAGTTTGAGAAAACATAAAAGAAACACCATTAATTTTACAGTAGGCCGCAATAATTGTGTATGTTATCCCTTCCAATTTACTCCTTACTTCCCTCAAGAGTTTTTGTCCAAGAGATGGGAATATTGGAATTATTCACTCCTGCTGGAGCTTAATTATGTCACGGTCGTCTGGGGAACTTTCCTCAGCTCCACCTATTCGCAGAGGTAAAAAGGCCCAATACCTGACCCTTGACGACATGCTCACTTCCTTGCTCTGATTCTGTTTGCAAGACTTTTAAGCTTGTCTCCTTGTTGCATTCTTTTACACACTGGAGCTTCTTGTAAATTCACTAAATTCAAACGACATGCAATACAATCCTCTGTTCCGTGCAAGATTTGAACTGAGATTGAGCCTCACGCATCTTTGGTGTGGTTAGTGATGATAAATTAGTATTTTATTCTGCTTATAATAAAGGCTGTCACTGTTTATTTGGACTACCCTCTCTGGGTCACAAGCAACACAAATTAAACTAAGACCTCTCCCAATAAATGCACAGATAAAACAGAGAGCCCCCTAAAATTCACTTGAATTCTTCTAAGTATTCCAACTATTCCTTGGGTTGCAAGACTCCTTTTGGGATACTTTCATCAATTTTTTTTTTGCGAAATGAACCTCCAATTTTCCTTCTCGGACCTCAAAGCGTATTTACTTCTCAGTTCAAGCCTAGGGCCTCATCCACATTCTTGCTTACTGGTTTACGAGGAACACCCTGGTTCCTGACAGTATCCGTGCTCACAGCTTGTTCACTGGCCCTAAACCCACACTTCCTGCTGACTGACTCAGTTGCAAACTGCCTTGTGCTGGTGGAAAAAAGAAATCCATAATGGGGTTGTGCGTTATTAGAATCTACTTACTAATGCCTCTGAAACAACAAAGGTTCCTTTTTAGCTGGAATTTTAAGAACCTAAAAAATAGAAGCAGAAGTAGGCCTCTGACCCATCAAGCAGCTCAGTACATTCAGCCAGATAGCCTCAACTGCTTCACTGGGCAAGGAATTCCACAGATAAATTAACCCAGGCTTGAGTGGTTTGTGTTTAGATCAGAGCTGTGTTTGCCAATTTCTCAAATGAATATTTCTGTCCACCTACATATAAAAGATTTGCAATCCCGAAGTAAACAATTTCCCACAAATATACAAATTATGAAACTAGACATGCAGCAGGCATCAGGCCGGTGATGACCAAATGACTCCTCGTGGGGTCTATGAGCCTTGAGTGCAATTAGATTTAGGAGCGCAAGCTCAACTGCGAAAGCAACAATAAAGACAGCATTTTGCTGGGCCTGCTGTGTTCATCCAG
This sequence comes from Stegostoma tigrinum, assembly GCF_030684315.1. Taxonomy (NCBI): domain Eukaryota; kingdom Metazoa; phylum Chordata; class Chondrichthyes; order Orectolobiformes; family Stegostomatidae; genus Stegostoma; species Stegostoma tigrinum. Next base: position 7,300,471 of record NC_081396.1, on the reverse strand, counting down.
CCTCACATTTTATTATAAAGAAAGCACTGATGGGCCTCCTCTGTGTGTTTCGTTTTTGACACATAAATCCCCCATAACATTCTGTGGCCCAGCAGCTGTAATTCGTGCAGAGAACTGTGATATTGGGAAGTCATTGTCGAGGTTGTACAGGACATTGGTGAAGTCTCTTCTGGAGTACTATATTCAGTTCTGCTTGCACTGCTAAAGGAAGGATATTATTAAGGTAGGGAGGGTTCAGAAGAGATTTTCAGGGTATGGAGGGTTTGAGTTGGAAAAGCTTTCTTTATTGGAGCATAGGAGGTTGAGAAGTGACCATAGAGAGGTTTACAAAATCATGAGAGGTATAGATAGGTTAATGATAGATGTCTTTCCCCTAGGATGGGGGCTTTCAAGACTAGGGGGCACATTTTTGAAGCGAGAGGAGAGACATTTAAAGAAGGCATGAGGGCGATTGTTTTACATAGAGGGTGGAATGAACTGGCAGAGGAAGTGATGGATGTGGTTACAGTTAAAGACGTTTGGTTAGGTGTATGAATAGGAAAGGTTTGGAGGGATATGGGCCAGAAGCAGGCAGGAGGGACTCATTTAGTTTGGGATTATGGTCGGCATGGACTCGGTGGACTGAAGGGTCTGTTTCTGTGCTGAATGATTCTATATGGTTTGGCAGAAGGGACAGGGGGAGCAAAACACACTTGGTGGCACAGATCTAAAGAGTGAGTAGGATAGAGGGCTTCAGGTACAGACACGAGTGAAGGTGGCAGGACATGGAGAGCGAGGAATTAGCAAAGTTTATGGGATCTTGGCTTCAGAAATAGAGGGGTTGAGGACAACAGCAGGGAATTTTGCTGAGGTTTGCATTAACAAACTGGATGAAGGAAACGAGGGCATTGTGCTAAGTTTGCAGATGATGCACAGGTACGTGGATGGAAGGTAATGTTGAGGAAGCTGGGAGGCTGCCAAAGGACTTGGACATGCTAGGCATAAAAAGGGGCAGATGGAATACAACATGGGAAAGTGTGAGGTAATGCACTTTGGTAGAAAAATAGAGGTGCAGACTATTTTCTAAAAAGTTTCTAAAAGGGGAAATGCTTTCAAACTTGGCAGTCCTAGTTCAGGATTTTCTTAACATTAACATGCAGGTTCAGTTAGCAGTTAAGAAGGCAATGTAACATTAGCATTCATTTCAAGAGTTGCTAGAGTGCTAGAGCAGTCTTGATGCTGTATAAAGCTCTGGTCAGGCTGCATTTTGAATACTGTGAGCAATTTTGGGACTCTGCATCTGCAGAAATGTGTGCTGGAGTTAGACAGAGTCCAGAGAAGGGTTATGAGAATGATACAGGAGATGAAGGGATTGTTATATAAGGACTCTGGGTCTGTATGTAATGGAGTTTAGAAGGATGAAGAGTGACCTGATTGAAATTTACAGAATACAGAGAGCCCTCTGTAGAATAGACACAGAAGAAGATGTTTCTGACAGCAGGAGAGAACAAGACCCAAGGTAACAGTCTCAGAGTGAAGGGACAACCTGTTAGAACTGAGATGAGGAGGAATTCCTTCAGCCAGAATTTGGTTAATTGATGGAACTTGTTACTGTAGAGGGCTGTGGAGGCCAATTGAGACATTGAGTGTATATACAACAGGTTCTTGATTGGTGGGGAAGGCAGGAGAATTATATTGAGAAACACATCAGCAATGATTAAATGGTGGATCAGACTCGATGGGCTGGATGGCATAATTTGCTCCTATATCTGACCTGACCTGTAAATCAGAAATACAAACTGAAATTGCTGGAAAACCTCAGCGGATATGGCAGTTAGGTGGAGAGACTGGATCAACTGGAATTCAGAGAATCTCTGGGCCAGAGAAGGTGGCCATTCGGCCGTGAGGCCATGCTGGCTGTCTGTAGAATAAATCAGTCAGTCCCCTCACCCCATTCTATCTCATGGCCTTGCAAGGTTAAATATCTCAATGACACATCCAATTTCCTCTTGTAATCAATCATCGCCTGGCCTTCCACACCCTCATAGGGAGTGAGTTCCAGATCATTACGATTCACTGTGTAAGAATATCCTGCCTTTCATTCCCCCACATTCTCTTGTCTGGAACCTTAAATCTATGAACCCTCATCCTTGTATGATTAGTGAATGGGAGCAGCTTTTTAACTACCTGTTTGGTGTCAACCTCTTGAATTCTTGTACAGTTTCACCAAATTGGTCCTCAGTGTCCCCTGTTCCCAATACCCGCTCGGCATCTGAAACAGAGGACAAGCGAAGAAAATATGTTCCTATCTGGAGCAAAACTCACTTGTTTGATTTCTGTTTCGAAGATGTTCCGAATGTATCATTTTGTTCGGTGCATGAACTGGAATAACCGCCCTCAGGAGTAGTCAGGTTGAGCATAGCAATCTGGTGTCCACCTACATTCTCGTGACATTGTGGCCGGGACAAATAAATGTTAACCCTTGCATTGGAGGTATCTGCATCCTTTGTCCATGAACTTTGCATTGAAGTGAAGCCCACTTGACCTGACCGCCTCTTCACTACCTGAAAGATCAGGACTGTACGGGGGGTCGGGGTGCAAACTAAAAATGTCAGAGAGTCACACAGCACAGAAACAGACAAAGCAATAGTATCAAGGCAAACATCCCTTTGAATGTTTAACAAGTCCACCTGAAAGTTGATATGTTTCATGGTATTGCAACACTGCTGAGTGACTTTTTATTTGGGAGGCCAAAACAAACCCAATTTCACGATGATTCTGCGCAGGAGAGTAGGTGCTGGACCCACGCAGCTCCCCTACAGAAAGAGCCGGGCGTGAAATGATTAATGTGGCCTGTGAAATCGTCAAGACAATGACGCGTATTCCCAGGAGGAACTGATTTCCAAAGATCAGGAGAGAATTCAGCCCATGGGAAATGGTCAGAAAGGTAGGGAGATCGTTGAAAGGGACATAAATATATATTGGGGATAGAAAATATATTGGGATATAAAAAATTATATTGGGCTGACAAGTGGCAAAAAGTAACATTCGTGCCACATAAATGCCAGGCTATAACCATCACCAATAAGAGACAATCTAACCACTGCCTCCTTGGCATTCAATGGTGTTACCATCACCGAATCCCCCACTATCAAAAATCTGGGAGCTATCATTGACCAGAAACTTCGACTGAACTCATGACATAAATATATATACAAGAGCAGGTCAGAAACTGGGAACCTCCTGACTCCCCAAAACCCTGCTCCACCATTGACAAGGCACAAGTCAGGAGTGTGATGGAACACTCCCCACTTGCCTGGATGGGTGCAGTTCCAACAACACTCAAGAAGTTTGACACCATCCAGGACAAAGCAGCCTGTTTGATTGGCATTGCATCCACAAACATCCGCTCCCTCCCCCACCGACGCTCACCAGCAGCAGTGTGTACCATCTACAAGATGCACTACAGAAGCTCACCAAGACTCCTTAGGCAGCACCTTCCAAATGTCTCAGATCGTTTTTTTGGGACCCTTAAGGGAGACGGGGTGCTTTCCCAAGTCATGGTTCACATTGGCACCCACGACATAGGTAGGAAAAGGGATAGGGATGTCAGGCAGAAATTCAAGGAGGTGGGGTGGAAGCCTAGAGCTAGAACAAACAGAGATGTTATCTCTGGTTTGTTACCCGTGCCACGTGCTAGCGAGGTGAGGAAAAGGGAGCTACAGGGATGGTGCAGGAGGGAGGGATTCAGATACCTGGATAATTGGGGCTCATTCTAGGGTAGGTGGGACCTCTACAAATGGGATGGTCTACACCTGAACCAGAGGGGTACTAATATCCTGGGGGCGGGGGGGGGGGGGGGAATATTTGCTAATGCTCTTTGGGAGGGTTTAAATTAATTGAGCAGTGGAATGGGAATGTGAATTGTAGCAACAGTGTACAGGAGGTTGAGAGTAGTGAGGTTATGAATAAGGTTTCAAGGTCACAGGAATGTACCGGCAGGCACGAAGGTGGTTTGAAGTGTGTCTACTTAAATGCCAGGAACATCCGGAATAAGGTGGGTGAACTTGCAGCATGGGTTAGTACCTGGGACTTCGATGTTGTGGCCATTTCGGAGACATGGATAGAGCAGGGACAGGAATGGTTGTTGCAGGTTCTGGGATTTAGATGTTTCAGTAAGAACAGAGAAGATGGTAAAAGGGGTGGAGGTGTGGCATTGTTAGCCAAAGACAGTATTACAGTGGCAGAAACAACGTTTGGTGAGGACTCGTCTACTGAGGTAGTATGGGCTGAGGTTAGAAACAGGAAAGGAGAGGTCACCCTGTTGGGAGTTTTCTATAGGCCTCCGAATAGTTCCAGATGTGTAGAGGAAAGGATAGCAAAGATGATTCTGGATAGGAGCGAAAGTACCAGGATAGTTGTCAGGGGGGGCTTTAACTTTCCAAATATTGACTGGAGACGCTATAGTTCAAGTACTTTAGGTGGGTCAGTTTTTGTCCAATTGTGCAGGAGGGCTTCCTGACACAGCATGTAGATAGGCCAACAAGGGGCGAAGCCACATTAGATTTGGTACTGGGTAATGAGCCCGGCCAGTGTTAGATTTGGAAGTAGGTGAGCACTTTGGTGATAGCGATCACAATTCTGTTATGTTTACTTTAGTGATGGAAAGGGATAGGTGTATACCACTGGGCAAGAATTATAGCTGGGGGAAAGGCAATTACGATGAGATTAGGCAAGATTTAGGATGCATAGGATGGGGAAGAAAACTGCAGGGGCTGGGCACAATTGAAATGTGGAGCTTGTTCAAGGAACAGTTACTGCGTGTCCTTGATAAAGTATGTACCTGTCAGGCAGGGAAGAAGTGGCCGAGAGAGGGAACCATGGTTTAGATTAGATTCCCTACAGTGTGGAAACAGGCCCTTCGGCCCAACAAGTCCACACCGCCCTTTGCAGCATCCTACCCAGACCCATCCCCCTATAACTCACAGGCCCCTGAACAGTACGGGCAATTTAGCATGGCCGACCCATCTAGCCTGGACATCTTTGGACTGTGGGAGGAAACTGGAGCACCCGGAGGAAACCCACGCAGACATGGGGAGAACATGCAAACTCTGCACAGACAGTTGCCCGAGGGTGGGATCGAACCTGGGTCCCTGGCGCTGTGAGGCTGCAGTGCTAACCACTGAGCCACCGTGCTGTCCACTTCTTTACTGAAGAAGTTGAATCTCTTGTCAAGAGGAAGAGTGAGGCTTATGTAAAGATGAGGCATGAAGGCTCAATTAGGGTGATTGAGAGTTACAAGTTAACTAGGAGGACCTAAAGGCAGAGCTAAGAAGAGCCAGGAGGTGACATGAGAAGTCTTTGGCAGGTAGGATCAAGGAAAACCTGAAAGCTTTCTATAGGTATGTCAGGAATAAAAGAATAACTAGAGTAAGATTAGGGCCAGTCAAGGACAGTAGTGGGAAGTTGTGCGTGGAGTCCAAAGAGATAGGAGAGGCGCTGAATGAATATTTTTCATCAGTATTCACACAGGAAAAAGACAATGTTGTCGAGGAGAATACTGAGGTAAAGGCTGTTAGACTGGATGGGATTGAGGCTCACAAGGAGGAGGTGTTAGCAATTCTGGAAATTGTGAAAATATGTCAGTCCCCTGGGCCGGATGGGATTTATCCTAGAATTCTCTGGGAAGCTAGAGAAGAGATTGCAGAGCCTTTGGCTTTGATCTTTATGTTGTTATTGTCTATAGGAATAGTGCCAGATGACTGGAGGATAGCAAATGTTGTCCCCTTGTGCAAGAAGGGGAGTAGAGACAACCCTGGTAATTATAGACCAGTGCGCCTTAGTTCAGTCATGTGTAAAGTGTTGAAAAGGATTATAAGATACAGGATTTATAATCATCTAGAAAGGAATAATTTGATTAGGGACAGTCAACACGGTTTTGTGAAGGGTAGGTCATGCCTCACAAACCTTATTGAGTTCTTTGAGAAGGTGACCAAAGAGGTGGATGAGGGTAAACCGGTTGATATGATGTATGTGGATTTCAGTAAAGCGTTCGATAAGATAAGGTTCCCCACAGTAGCCCATTGCAGAAAATTTACAGGCATGGGTTTGAGGGTGATTTAGCGGTTTTGATCAGAAATTGGCTTGCTGCAAGAAGACAGAGGGTGGTGGTTGATGGGAAATGTTCATCCTGGAGTTCAGTTACTAGTGGTGTACTGCAAGGATCTGTTTTGGGGCCACTGCTGTTTGTCATTTTTATAAATGACCTGGATGAGGGCGTAGAAGGATGGGTTAGTAAATTTGTGGATGACACTAAAGTCAGTGGAGTTGTGGATAGTGCAGAAGGATGTTCAGGTTACAGAGGGACATAGATAAGCTCCAGAGCTGGGCTCAGGGGCGGCAAATGGAGTTTAATGCAGAAAAGTGTGTGGTGATTCACTTTGGAAGGAGTAACAGGAATACAGAGTATTGGGCTAATGGTAAGATTATTGGTAATGTGGATGAGCAGAGAGATCTCGGTGTCCATGTGCATAGATCCCTGAAAGTTGCCACCCTGGTTGATAGGGTTGTTACGAAGGCATACGGTGTGTTAGGTTTTATTGGTAGAGGGATTGAGTTTCGGAGCCATGAGGTCATGTTGCAGCTGTACAAAACTCTAGTGTGGCCACACTTGGAGTATTGCGTACAGTTCTGGTCGCTGCATTATAGGAAGGGTGTGGAAGCATTGGAAAGGGTGCAGAGGAGATTTACCAGGATGTTGCCTGATATGGAGGGAAGGTCTTATGAGGAAAGGCTGAGGCACTTGAGGCTGTTTTCGTTAGAGAGAAGAAGGTTAAGAGGTGACCTAACAGAGACGTATAAGATGATCAGAGGATTAGATAGGGTGGATGGTGAGAGCCTTTTTCCTCAGATGGTGATGGCTAGCATGAGGGGACATAGCTTTAAATTGAGGGGTGAAAGATATAGGGCAGATGTCAGAGGTAGGTTCTTTACTCAGAGAGTAGTAAGGGTGTGGAATGCCCTGCCTGCAACAGTCGTCGACTCGCCGACTTTAAGGGCATTTAAATGGTCATTGAATAAACATATGGATGATAATGGAATAGTGTAGGTTAGATGGGCTTCAGATTGGTTTCACAGGTCAGTGCAATATTGAGGGCCGAAGGGCCTGTACACGCTGCAATTTTCTATGTTCAAACATGTGACCACTTCCACTTATTGGGACAAGGGCAGCAGATATATGGGAACACCACCCTCTGCAAGTTCCCCTCCAAGCCACTCACCATCGTGTCTTGGAAATATATCGCCGTTCCTTCACTGTCGCTGGGTCAAAATCCTGGAATTCCCTCCCTGAGGGCATTGTGGGTCTACTCTACAGCAGTTCAAGAAGGCAGCTCATCCCAACCTTCTCTGAGGTAAAAAGGGACAGACAATAAATACTGGTCTAGCCAGCAATGCCCATGTCCCACAAATGAATAGTTTGAAAGAAGGACTCAGGGGAGATGGTACTCTGTAAGAATGGTCCACAGGTTGGACAGGTGTATAGAATCTTTTGCATCCATGCTTAATTTTTTTAAAAAAAATTAGCTATTCACAGAATCCCTACCGTGTGGAAACAGGCCCTTCAACCTAACGATTCCGCACCAACCCTCAGAACATCCCACCCAGACCCATCGCTGCATAACCCACCTAATCTACACACCACTGAACACTACGGGCAATTTGGCATGGCCAATCCACCTAACCTGCATATCTTTGGACTGTGGGAGGAAACCCATGCAGACACAGAGGAGAATGTGCAAACTCCACACAGACAGTTGCCCGAGGCTGCATTTGAACCCAGGTCCCTAGTGCTGTGAGGCTGCAGTGCTAACCACTGAGCCACCCCTAAAAGCTCACATACCTGTGTACAAGTAACTCAGAATTCAAGCCACTGATTCTGGATGAGAAAGGATTGACTCAATGAGACCCCATGCAGGGCCAGAACAGAACTGGAAATTAGCAGAGTGAGAGTCAGAGAGAACAGCTCACCTTTAATGTGTGGGCTGTTGGAATCCTGGGGAGCCCTTATTGTGGGGTTTTCTTATTAATTAGAAAAAAGTACACTACATTTTTTTCAAATTGACGTTAATGACACTTTTATCCTGTTTTTATTCCTGTTTTGGCTCGATAAGGATAGTTACAGGTGAAAAGACGGGAGATTCAATGAACTGGACGTTTTATTGATCTGAAAGGTGTAAAAGGGGCCAATCATTCAGCAGAAATGCAGCAGAGCTGAGAACAAACGACTTGCTCTGAGGGAACAGAGAGATAAGCCGCTCCCAGAGGGTAGAGAAAACAAGAGGATCTTGAATCCAAGCCAGCAGCTGGGTGTTTGGCATGGGGAACTCCTGACTTCCTGGCAGGGGTTGCGCTGTGGGAGGCCAGATGTTTGAGAGCTTGATGTGATTTTGGCAGGGATAGTTTCAAAGAACAAACAAAGAACAAAGAAAATTACAGCACAGGAACAGGCCCTTCGGCCCTCCAAGCCTGCGCCGACCGAGATCCTCTGTCTAACCTGTCATCTATTTTCTAAGGGTCTGTGCCCACTTGCTCCCTGCGCATCCATGTACCTGTCCAGATATATCTTAAGAGACCCTAACGTGTCTGCGTCTACCACTTCCGCTGGCAACGCGTTCCAGGCACCCACCACCCTCTGTGTAAAGAACTTTCCACGCATATCTCCCTTAAACTTTCCTCCTCTCACTTTGAACTCATGACCCCTAGTAATTGACCCCGAGTAGTTTCGTAATTGGTCCATTCGAATGACGGCTCGGCAGTGATCGGATTAAATCAGTAAACAGTCTGAGAAAGATATCCCCAAGGTTAGTTTTACAGGGCGCACTGGCTGGTGCCTTGGCCCCTGGGACTGGCCAGGGAATGTTTACATGGAGACTGTGCTTTGATCCTTCTGCTCAGACATTAACCCACGTCCAGTCTCACCTTGTGCTGAACCACTGTCTCCAAGATGGACTATCACTTCCAATTATTTCAGGACTAACACATCATAGAGTCACACAGCACAGAAAACAGACCCTTTGGTCCAACGGGTCTGCGCCAACCAGGCATCTCAATCAAACCTAGGCCCATTTGGCAGCATTTGGCGTATATCCCTCTAAACCGTTGCGATTCATATACCCGTCCAGATGTCTTTTAAATGTTTTAATTCCACCAGCCTCCATCAGTTCCTCTGCTTCCCACGCTGTAGGGACTCTATGACAACCCTGTGGAAGGACACAAAGAAAGCTGCCCCATGGAGAAGCCGGGGCCCTGGGGGGACTGTGGGAGGCTATTCCGATTTCCACCTAAACTGGAGATTCACCGACGCGTTCACACCAGAGAGAAGCCATTCACCTGCTCGGAGTGCTGGAAGGGATTTGCTCAGTCCTCGTCCCTGCTGACACACCAGCACACTCACAACGGGGAGTTCACTTGCTTTGTGTTTGGGAAGATATTGAGTCAGGTGCCTCTCCTCTGAACACACGAGTGAATTCACACCGGAAAATGGCCTTTCTCTTGCTCGGCTGCAGTATGTGGTCCAGACTGCTGGCACGCCGGCGTATTCACACTGGAGAGAGGCCGTCAGCCCTGCTCCAAGTGTGGAGGACAATTCAGAGCGATCCATCCGGCATGCCGAGACACCAGCAAGTACGCACCGGGGAGAGGCTGTTCACCTGCTCTGAGTACAGGAAGGGATTTATCCGGTCATACACGCTGCAGAGACACCAGAGAGTTCATAATCGAGGACAGCAGTTGGACTCTGCTGTTCACTGCTGCTGAGAATCACATCCAGGACTGAGCCATGTTCATTTGGACAGTGGGTGAAGTGGGAGGGGTGAAGGGTGCTGGACTGGTCGCTCTCACCACTTTGCGTCTGATGCTGTTTGAACCTGGGACCTACTGAAATGATCCACACAAGCTGCTGAAGCATATTTATTTTTATCCTGAATGACAGGTAGAGTTTGTGTACCTTTGCAGGCAGATCTAGAGCAAACACGAGTACAACGTATCAACTGAGCGCAGAAGTAGGCCATTCAGCCCACTCCAGCCTGCTCTGCCACTTAATAAAATGTGAGGCTGGATGAACACAGCAGGCCAAGCAGCATCTCAGGAGCACAAAAGCTGACGTTTCGGGCCTAGACCCTTCATCAGAGAGGGGGATGGGGTGAGGGTTCTTGGAATAAATAGGGAGAGAGGGGGAGGCGGACCGAAGATGGAGACAAAAGAAGATAAGTGGAGAGAGTATAGGTGGGGAGGTAGGGAGGGGATAGGTCAGTCCAGGGAAGACGGACAGGTCAAGGAGGTGGGATGAGGTTAGTAGGTAGATGGGGGTGCGGCTTGGGGTGGGAGGAAGGGATGGGTGAGAGGAAGAACAGGTTAGGGAGCCAGAGACAGGTTGGACTGGTTTTGGGATGCAGTGGGTGGAGGGGAAGAGCTGGGCTGGTTGTGTGGTGCAGTGGGGGGAGGGGATGAACTGGGCTGGTTTAGGGATGCGGTGGGGGAAGGGGAGATTTTGAAGCTGGTGAAGTCCACATTGATACCATTGGGCTGCAGGGTTCCCAAGCGGAATATGAGTTGCTGTTCCTGCAACCTTCGGGTCCCCCACCGCATCCCTAAACCAGCCCAGTTCGTCCCCTCCCCCCACTGCACCACACAACCAGCCCAGCTCTTCCCCTCCACCCACTGCATCCCAAAACCAGTCCAACCTGTCTCTGCCTCCCTAACCTGTTCTTCCTCTCACCCATCCCTTCCTCCCACCCCAAGCCGCACCCCCATCTACCTACTAACCTCATCCCACCTCCTTGACCAGTCCATCTTCCCTGGACTGACCTATCCCCTCCCTACCTCCCCACCTATACTCTCTCCACCTATCTTCTTTACTCTCCATCTTCGGTCCGCCTCCCCCTCTCTCCCTATTTATTCCAGAACCCTCACCCCATCCCCCTCTCTGATGAAGGGTCGAGGCCCGAAACGTCAGCTTTTGTGCTCCTGAGATGCTGCTTGGCCTGCTGTGTTCATCCACCCTCACATTTTATTATCTTGGATTCTCCAGCATCTGCAGTTCCCATTATCCCTGCTCTGCCACTTAATATGACCGCAGCTGATCTCACTCAGCCACAACTCCACTTTCCTGCCCACTCTCCGTAATCTTTCAACCTATTACTAAGTAAAATCCGTCGACCTCCTCCTTAAGTTTACTCAATGAACTGACAGCCACCGCATTTTACAAATTCACCACCCCTTGAGGAAAGTAATTTCTCCTCAGCTCTGTTTGAAATCTGCTAACCCTTAGGCTAAAGCAATGGCCTCCTGTTCTATATTGCCGCATAGCGGGGGGAGTCAAGTTTGTCAATCCTTCTTGGCACCTTGTATAACCGTAAACTTCTCAAAATCTCTTCAAAAGACAAGCCCTTCGTCTTTGGAATCAATCTAGTGATCCTTCTCTGAAATGCCCTCAATGCAGTTACATCCCTGCACAAGTAAGGGGACCAGCATTGTGTGCAGTACTCCAGATGCAATCTCACCAACGCCTTGTTGGTTCTTCCTTAGATTTATACTCTAGTCCTTCAGCAATAATTACTAAAATTCCCTTTGCCCTCCCTATTACCTGCACAATTTTCTGCAACTCATGCACAAGGACACCAAGATCCCCTCTGTACTGAAGCATTCTCAACTCCAGTGAGTAGACTCTCAATGTCTTTAGCCTTTGCTTGTCAGTTAATCGCTCCAAACAGGGGATCATCCCAGTGAACTTTCCCTTAACTGCCTCCAATGAAATGCTGTCTTTCCTTACAAAAAGGGGACCAAAACAGCCCACAGTACTCCAGATGTGGTCTCACCAGCACCTTGTGCAGTTGCAATAGGGCTTCCCTGCTCTCCAATCTCCTTGGAATAAGTGCCAACACTCCGCCTGTCTTCCTAGTTACCTCACTGTGTGCTAGTTTTGTACACAAGAACCCCCCCCCCGCAGGTCCTTCTGTGTTGCAGCTTTCTGCTGGTTTTCTCCATTTAAATTACATTGTGTTCTTTTGTTCTTCCTTCTGAAATGTTAACAACTTCGCATTATTCCACATTATATGCTGCATTTGCCAACTCTTTTTTTGCCCACTTACTCAAACTGTCAATATCTCTCTGTGATAACACAGTGTGGAACTGGATGAACACAGCAAGCCAAGCAGCATCAGAGGAGCTGGAAAGCTGATGTTTTGGGTGTCGACCCTTCTCCAGAAAAATATCTCTCTCATCGACTGTTTGTGTCCCTCTCGCGACCTGCCTTCCCACCTATTTTTGTCTCCCATGCAAATTTGGTTACATGACATTTGCTTCCTTCCCTCCACATGTCGTAAACAGTTGGAGTCCCAGCACCCAACCTGAAAAAGAGTCCCATCATCCCCGCGTGCTATTGCCTACCCAGTAGCCAATTCTTTATCCCCACCAATATATTACCTGCCACATGTGGGCTCTTATCTTTAGACTTAACCTTTCGCGGGGTACCTTCTCTCAAGTTAGATGATGAGTTGCCCTTCTGGTCCTCTGACCGAAAAGGATAATCTCACACTTACCCACATTCAACTTCATCAAATTGGCCCATTTCCTTAATTTATCCATATCCCCATCTCTTACTTCTTCATTGCAACTTAACTTTCTCACCTATTTTATGGTCGTCTGCCAGATGTCTTGTACTTTCTGTCCCTTTCTCCGAGTTATTAATGTAGATTGTAAGTAGCTGGTGCCCTGAGAACTAAAACCTGTGGTTCCCCTCCTAGTTACATCTTACCAACCGGAAAAAGACCCATTTACTTGTTCGATTCTGTCCTTTCCTGTGTAATTCTGGTCTCCCTGCTGTAGGAAGGGGGTTGTGAAAATTGAAAGGGTGCAGAAAAGATTTACAAGGATGTTGCTGGGGCTGGAGGGTTTGAGCTACAGGGAGAGGCTGAGTACGCTGGGGCTATTTTCCCTGGGACCTCGGAGGCTGAGGATGACCTTATAGAGGTTTATAAAATCATGGACAGGGTGGATAGTCAAATTCTTTTCCCCAGCATGGGGGTGTCCAAACCCAGGCAGCATAGGTTTAAGGTGGGAGGGGAAAGATTTAAAATGGACCTATGGAGCAACTTTTTCACACAGAGCATAGTGCACGTATGGAATGAGTTGCTAGAGGAAGTGGTGGAGGCTGGTACAATTACAGATAGTTAGATGAATAGGAAGGGTTTCGAGGGTTATGGACCAAATGCTGTCAAATGGGGCTGGATTTAATTCGGATGAGTTGGACCGAAGGATCTGTTTCCGTACTGTACAACTCCATGACTCTGTCCTGACTCTGCACTTTCCATTGGCTCATCAATCCTCTATCCAAGCTAATAAATTACCCCCAACCCTATGTGATCTTAGCTTGTGCATTAACCTTTTGTCCAGATACATTACAATAACAAGACCCCAACCATCCACTTTACTTGTTCCATCGTTAGACTATCAAGAGATTGTGGAGGCTCTCCACAGCGCAGGAAAGGTTAACCAGGATGTCGTGCGTTTGGAGGATATTAGCTACGCGATGAGATTGGACAAACTTGGTTTGTTTTCACTTGAATGTTGGAGGCCGAGGGGGCAAACTGATAGAGGTCTACAAAATTATGAGGGGCGTGGACAGAACGGAAACTCGGAGTCTTTCTCTCCCCAGTGTGGACATTTCAATCAGCAAGGGACATGGTTTAAGGTAAAAGGGGGAATGTTCAAAGGAGATGTGACAGGCAGTAATTTTTTTTTAGACAGAGGGTGATAAATGCCTGGAATGCGCTGACAGAGGAAGTGGCAGAGCAGTTACAAGCAACATTTAAGGGGCATCTTGACAGATACGCGATTAGGCAGGAAATAGAGGGATACGGACTGCCTAGAGACAAGGGGTTTTTAGTTTAGAAAGCGGTCATGTGTTGGGGCAGGCTTGGTGGGCCGAAAGGACTCTTCCTGTGTTGTTGAGTTCCTTGTTCCTTGTCCTATAACCGTGAATCTACTGTCTCTGTGTCTGTCTCTTCCTAGTAAGATCCTAGAATGTATGTTATCATGCCCAGTGTACTTGTCTTTGATCCCAGTAATTTTTTCCATACATTCTCTCTAGTGATGGCCATTCATTTAAATTCCTTCCTTTCTATAACCTCCACATTACCCGTTACTATCGGCATGGTTTTGGTGTCCTCCACAGTGGAAACTATTTCTTGGCCATCTATGTGTTCACTTCCATTGGCTGCCTGGTCTCATCCTGTGTGGGACCAACAGTCACTTTAGCTGCTCTCTTCCTTTTTTCACTTACTCATACAAGCTTCTGCTGTCCATTTTTATTGTTTAGTACTCGTTGTTCTTTATAACAACTTGCATTTTTTAATGACCTTTTTAGTAACCTTGTGTTGGTCTTTCAAAATTTCTGAGTCCTCCAGCCTCCCATTGACCTTTACAATATGGCAAGCCTTATTTGTAACCCAAGGTTATCTTTAACTTCCTTGCTTAACCACTTATCCCCCTGTTGAATCTTTCTTCCCTCTAGCATATAGAACATAGAACAGCACCACACAGGAACAAGCCCTTGGGCCCATGATGCTGTGCCAAACATGACCACAAATTAAACTAATCCCTTCTGCCTGCCCTTGGTCCATAGACCCCATTCCTTGCATATCCATTTGCTTATCTTGAGACTTTATAAAGCTCTAGTTAGGTCCCATTTAGAATTCTGAGTCCAATTTTGGGCCCCACACCTCAGGAAGGACACCTCAGGAAGCCCTGGAGCGTGTCAGCGGAGATTCACACGGATGATCCCTGGAATGGTAGGTTTAACGTATGATGAACGGCTAAGGTTCCTGGGATTGTATTCATTAGAGTTTAGAAGGTTGAGGGGTGATCTAATAGAAACTTACAGGATAATGTATGGCTTAGAAGGGGTGGACGCTGGGAAGTTGTTTCCGTTAGGTGGGGAGACTAGGACCCATGGGCACAGCCTTAGAATTAGAGGGGGTAAATTGAAAACTGAAATGAGGAGACATTTCTTCAGCCAGAGAGTGGTGGGCTTGTGGAATTCATTGCCACGGAGTGCAGTGGAGGCCGGGACGTTGGATGCCTTCAAGACAGAGATCGATAAATTCTTGATCTCAGAAGGAATTAAGGGCTATGGGGAGAGTGCAGGGAAGTGGAGTTGAAATGCCCATCAGCCATGATTTAAATGGTGGAGTGGACTCGATGGGCCAAATGGCCTTACTTCCACTCCTATGTCTTATGGTCTTATCTAAAAGCCCCTTAATGCTCCTATCGTATCTGACTCCACCAACACCACTCCCGGTGGCGCATTCCAGACACCCATCACTCTCTGTACAAAATAACTTTCCCCTCACATCTCCGTTGAACTATCCCCATCTCACCTTAACTCACTGGTATCACACATTTCAACTCTGGGGTAAGGATTCTGACCGTTAACCCTATCGATGCAGCTCATAATTTTATAGACTCCCTCAGCCTCTACCGCTCCAGAGAAAACAACCTGAATTTTTCTACCCTCTCCTTATGGCTCATACACTCTAATCCAGGCAGCATCCTGACAAAGCTCTTCTGCACCCTCTCCAAAGCCTCCACATCCTTCCTGTAATGTGGTGACCAGAACTCAACACGATACTCTGTGTGGCCGATCTAAAGTCTTATAAAGCTGCAGCATGACATCTTGACTCTTGTACTTAATATGTTCCAGTGTGAGACTCCAAACTGAGACGCCTCAACCTGAATTTGAAATTCCATCATGCTATGATCACTCTTCCCTAGAGGATCCTTTAATATGAGATCGTTCATTCAGCTCCACCTCATTACACAATACTAAATCCAGCATAGCCTGCACCCTGATTTAGAGCTCCATGAAACAATATCTGAATTTATTCAATGAACCCTTCCTTGAGGCTACCTTTCCCAATTTGATTCATCTGGTGTATTCAAATCATCCACAATTAATGTTGTACCTTTCTCACAAGATCCCAGTATTTCATGGTTCGTACTGTGGAGCTATTGTTAGGCAACTTGTAGGTTCGTTTGAGAATTCTGTGCATTTTTAGACTCCTTGTCTGAGGAAGGACATCCTTGCTATTGAGGCACTCCAGCAAAGATTCACCAGACTGATATCTAGGGTGGTGGGACTGACATATGGGGAAAGACTGGATTGATTGTGTTTGTACTTGCAGGAATTTAGAAGAACGAGGGGGGATCTCATGGAAACATGTAAAATCCTGATGGAACTGGACAGGCTAGACACAGGAAGAATGTTCCTGGTGCTGGGAAAGTTCAGAACGAAGGGTCACAGTCTAAGAATAAGGAATACGCCATTCAGGACTGAGATGAGGCAGAATTTCTTCACTCAGAGAGTTGGGAAGCTGTGGAATTCTCTCCTGCAGGAAGCTGTTGGGCCCAGTTCGTTCCATAGCACAATGGCAGAGAATCACAACAGTGTGGAAAGAGGCTATTTAGCCTATCGAGTCTGCGCTGACCCCCTCCCGAACATCCCGGTCAAACCCAGCTCCCACCACACTACCCCCCCCCAACCATCTTATCCCTGTAAAGCTGCATTTGCCCTGGCCAACCCACCTATTCTGCACATCCCTGGACGCTATGGGGAATTTAGCGCGGCCAATCCAACAAACCTGCACGTCTTTGGACTGTGGGAGGAACACCACACGGACACGTAGATATGGGGGAGAATGTGCACAGAACCACACAGACAGTTGTCTGAGGGTGGAAATGAACCCGGGCCCCTGGGTCACTCTGTCTCCTCCACATTCCTGCGTAGCCCTGATGACCTACAGCCTTCTCCCAACACTCCACCCAGTTTACCGAGCCTCCTTCGCTCTGACTTGAGCAACATCCAAGATGTTTTGTCCCCGCTGCCTTTGGAGCAAGAGCCTGCCAGAAACACGTGACCATCTGTGGGAGACAAGTTCTCCACATTTGTCGTTAAAGAATCCCGAAGAGTCGCAATTCTCAGACAGAAAACCTCATCTCTGTATCAAACGGGTGTCCTTTTGTTTTTTTCTTAGAAGTGGCCCTGTGTTGTCAGCCTCAAACTGTCTCCAAATCAGACTATTAAGGGTTAATTGGGCATGGCTTTTTAAGCAATCGAAGGAGGATACGTGAAAGACAGCAAACACAGCCCTGTTCTAGCCGGAAGGTAAACTAAATATGATTTGGCTGGTATAACAAGGTGTGGAGCTGGATGAACACAGCAGGCCAAGCAGCATCAGAGGAGCAGGAAGGCTGATGTTTTGGGCCGAGACCCTTTCTGAAGAAGGGTCTAGGCCCGAAACGTCAGCCTTCCTGATCCTCTGACGCTGTTTGGCCCGCTGTGTTCACCCAGCTCTACACCTTGTTACCTCAGACTCTCCAGCAACTGCAGTTCCTACTGGCTATGGCTTGGCTGGTCTTGGGAACAGACTGCCATGCAGAGGCACGGAGACACCTGCATCTGTGTTTTTGTTTTGCCACAGAGGAATGGGTGGGAAAAGTACTCAAGACGTCACCATACTGTAATATCCGATTCAGAATAGTAATAACACTGGGGACTTCTTCCCAGCTCCAGAGATTTTCAACATCAGACTGCAGTTCGGGAAACATGGGAACAGAAACAGAGCTCCAAGAGCCAGCCTTCAACCCAGGGTACCCCGATGTGAAGACAAGTCAGTGAGACCCACTCCTTGACTGTATCTCAAGGTGTTTAGGCGAATGGAGTCACTCATTAGTTTGCAGATGCCCAAAGTAGACTAAGCTAGTAAATTTGCTTTACCTCGAAGCGCCCACATCTTCTTGTAATCATCCTGATCAGACCTTTCACCTTACCACTTGGTGGTAACAGTGAAGGATCTGAGTAGAATGTTCAAGAAGGAGAAGGGAGAGGAGGAAGACCGAGGGACGAGTTCCCTAACGTGTTCGCTGCAGAGCAGAATGCTGTCCGCACCACTTCGGCGAGACCAAAACATTCTGTACCCACAGTATGTTGGTCCTCTGGTATCAGTGAACCATCCGCAACTGTCCCAGTTGTACACCACCTTTATCCTGCTATCAGAGTTGTCACAGTTTCACTGGCTTTACGTTTTGAGGAGCTGGGAGAAGCAGCTATATTTAATGGAAGTTACCAAGTCACTGGTATATTCGAAAGTGCAACTGAGAGTTGCATGTTGAGATGTTTGGATTACCAGCAGCAGAAGCTGCACTGAAAATTGTAGGAATATATAATAGGAGTGTGTCTTTCATAGACTTTTAAGAGAGGTTTTGGAAGGAACAACTGAGTCAGAAATTGTCTTAGTCAGAGTCAATCAGTGTGGAAGCAGGCCCTTTGGTCCCAACAAGTCCCTGCCAACCCTAATCCCAAACTAAACTGGACCCGCCTGCCTGCTTCTGGCCCATTTCCCTCCAAACCTTTCCTCTTCGTCTGCTTATGCGAGTGTCTTTTAAACATTTTAATTGTACCCACATCCATCACTTCTTCAGGAAGTTCAATCCACATGCAAACCTCCTTCTGTGCAAAATCTAAAAGTTGCCTCTGGTGTCTTTACTTAAATCTTTCTGCTCTCACCTTAAAAGTATGGCCCTGAGTCTTGAAATCTCCCGTCGTGGAGAAAAGACACCTACTGTTAACCCTAACTGTACCCCTCACAATTTCTGTAATAAGTTCGCCTACGATGCCCATTTGTGTGCTTTACAGTTGAATAAAGAAAATAGAAAGCTGGTAAATGAGCTGGAGGGTTAAAAAAAGATTTCCAACAGGAAACTCATTAGGTGTGATACAAGGAAAAGGCTGTGAGTAGTCCCAGCACTGTGACTGGTCAACCTGGATGCAACCAACAATGCTGAAATGGACTTCAGCCCTTGATACAGTGAAAGTCAAAACACAGCAGACAGAAGTGTGTGAACAGACAGAGGCTGGGACTGTCATCTTGGCGAGGCGAGGCAGGTCTCCTTGAGAATGTAACTGGTAGTGCTTGGTTCCAAACCTGTGAGGCCAAGCAAGTCATGTCACCAAGGACCTGGAAGGGGTGGACAAAGGAGTAGAAGCCCTTAAGGCACGCTTAGGGAAGAGGCCAAAATGTCCTTTTCCCCTAGTGAAGTTAAAGAGGCCTTCTATGAAAGCTGGACTATATTCATAGAGAGTTCCCATGACCGTAATAAGGAGAGCAGCACTTACATTCCCTTCAGCTCTGCGCGAAAGCAAAGTGTAGACTGAAAACGTCATAGGTTGAAGATTTTCATATCACGTATCACTGAAAAGTTTAAAAAGCGTTTTTGTTTAAACTGCTATAGGAAGATGTTACAAGAAAAAACGGTTTGGCTTGTCCTCAAAACATGGATGAATCTTTCAGGAAGATATCCAATTTGAACTCTGAATTTGGAATGACAAACGTTCTATCTGTGTACTCGTATAATTTCTTCCCGAAAGCGGCCTTGAAACAAAGTATGAGAAAAAGTTTTCTTTAAGACAAGATTTTGACAGTTTTTTTTCCCCAAAAACTGAATAATGTGAAAGTGTCAAGTGAAAATGTAAGTTGTTGATCGTCTGTTTTGAAGAGATCGATGGTTGCAACGTAGTGCCAAGCTTAAAAATGATGCAGAGTCTTACAGTACAGACACAGGTCTTTCAGCCCAACTCGTCTATTCTGAAATAATCCCATTTGCCTGTGTTGAGCCTATATTCCTATAAACCTTTCCTATCCATGTACCTTTACATATATCTTTTAAATGTCATGATTGAACCTGTCTCTACCACTTCCTCTGGCAGCTCGTTCCATGTACGCACCACCCTCTGTGTGAAAAAGTTGCTCCTCGGGCCCCTTTTAGATATTTCCCCTCTCGCCTTAAACCTGTGCCTTCTAGTTTTGGACTCCCCCACACTGAGAAAAAGACCTTGGCTAATCACCGTATCTAAAGCCCTCACGATTTTATAAACCTCTGTATGGTCACCCCTCAGCCTCCAATGCTCCAGGGGAGATAAGAGTCCCAGCCTCTCATTAAAACTCAAATCCTCCAATCCCGGCAGCATCCTTGTAATTTTTTTTTCTCCAACCTTTTTTCAGGTTAACAACGTCTTTCCTCTCCCAGAGCGACCCAAATTCTGTGCACTATATTAAAAATGGCCTTACCAAAGTCTTATACAGAAACAACATGACATCCTAACTCCGATACACAATGCTCTGGTGTCATACACTGCCTTCAGACTGTGACTCCTTGGTTCTGGACCCACCATCGGGAACATCCTCCCTGCATCTTCCCTGTCCAGTCCTGTTCGAATGTTCGAATAAGTCTCTCTGCAATCCCCACTGCTCTTTAGGGTCTCATCAAAATGAATACATGCAGAAATGTGCACTCCAATGCAAAGCCAATTTATTAATTTCAGCTACTGTAGGTACATGCAAACTAATGCATGACCATACTGGCTTAAACAATTCTTGATACAGTCAACAAGTGAGAGTCACTGCCTTGTCTTCATGTCAGGCTGGCGGCTGGCACTTGGAGCTATATTTCCATTCCCGTGAACCCCGTCTCTCGAACCCCAGTCCGACGGTGAAAGTCTCTCCAGCTGGGAAAAGTCCCAGTGTTAATACCATTCCGAATCAGACATTACATGGTGTATTGCCATCTCTGAGTACTGTCCCCTGTCATTCCCTTGTGCAAAAAACAGGGCCGGGTGTCTCTGTGCCTTTGCACGGCAGTCTGTTTCCATGATTCTTGCAGTTACCTTTCAGCCAGAACAGGCTATGTTTACCCAAAGCTTGTTTTTGATCCTTTGATCCCAACACTGCTAATGGTCCTGGAAATTCATCCCACCCATTCCAGGGATCAGTCTAGTTGCTACTTCCTGCTCTCCCTCAAAATTTGAAAAGTCAGTTAATTTTCCATCCTGCTGTCACCTTTACCTGGTCATTCACTGACTTCTCAGTTCCCTTCCTCCACATCTCTGTTTCCATTTCTGATGACGGGCTGGCCACTGATATCCGCTACAAATCCACTGACTCAGAGCATGAACTGTTCAATTAATGGTAAGGCCCTGGAAAATGTTGTTGATCAAAGAGATCTTGGAGCGCAGGTTCACAGTCGTTTGAAAGTGGAGTCGCACTTAGATATGATAGTGAAGAAGATGTTTAGTATGCTTGTATTTATTGGTCAGTGCACTGAGAGTGGGAGTTGGGAGGTCACGTACACTGTATTCCTTCAGCCATTTTTGGAATAATGTGTGCAATTCTGGTCGCCCTGCTACAGGAAGGATACAGTGAAACTTGAAAGGATTCAGATAAGATTTACAAGGATATTGCTGCTGTTGGGGGTATGAGCGATGGAGAATCTGGATAGGCTGGGGACTATTTTTAAAGGAGCATCGGAGGCTGAGGGGTGACCTTACAGAGACTTATGAAATTATGAGTGGCATGCAGTGGGTAAATAGCCAAGCACTTTCCCGTAGGGTGGGGGAAGTATAAAACTGCAGAGCATTTAGAAGGCATCTGGATGGGTAAATGAACAGGAAGGGTTTAGAGGGATATGGGATAAATGCTGTCAAACGGGATTAGATTTATAAAGGAAACGTGTTTAGCAAGCTTTTGTGCTCCCGAGATGCTGCTTGGCCTGCTGTGTTCATCCAGCCCCACACTTTGTTCCCGTGTTTAGCATGGACGAGTTCGACCAAAGGGTGTATTTCCGTGCTGTACAGGTATCTGATTCGATGTTGGACAGAGGGGGGAGTTTCAGTGAGTGTGAAGTTAAAACTAAACCCTGCGCTTTGTTGGAACGGATGCCCTGGAGACAAGTGAAGGGAAGGTGTTTGTTGCAAAGTGACCCCTCCCCCAGAAACCTCAGCACGAGGCCCCCGTAGGCCCTTTGTCTGCAACAGGCGCAGCTCCTATTGGCTGGCTCTGTAATTGAACGTAATGCGGTCCGGCCAATAGACAACGTTGGAGGACCGAAAGCATTGTGGTCCTCCAGCCAATCAGAGCTCCCCATTGCGTGAATGCGGAAGTTGGCCCATTCTGAGGATGTTCATTGCCGCTGTGCCTGAAGTAACATCTCTCCAGGAGACACCGTCCGGGGTTCCTGTGTGTGGGGACTTCAGTTCATCATCCAACCTGGAGGGCCACAAGGACAACAACACCGAGGAGAAGCCATGGCTGTGTGGGGACTGTGGGAAACGATTCAAGTTCCCATCTGGGCTGGAGACTCATCGGCGTGTTCACACCGGGGAGAGGCCATTCATATGCTCCGACTGTGGGAAGGATTTCCCTGACTCCTATTCCCTGCTGCGACACCAGCGAGTTCACACTGGGGAGAGGCCGTTCACTTGCTTCAGGTGTGGGAAGGGATTCAGTCAGTTATGCAACCTTCAACAACACGACAAAATTCACAGCGGAGAGAGGCCATTCATCTGCTCCAATTGTGGAAAGGGTTTCGAAAATTTCTCTGCCCTACTGACACACCAGCGAATACACACTGGACAGAAGCCGTTCACTTGCTCGGAGTGCGGGAAGGGGTTCGATCAGGCTGCTTCGCTGGTGGCCCACAAGCAAGTTCACAGCGGGGAGAGGCCATTCTCCTGCTTCAGGTGTGGGAAGGGATTCAGTTTGCTATCTGCCCTTCGAAAACACGAGCAGATTCACACCGGGCACAGGCCATTCACATGTTCTGAGTGCGGGAAGGGGTTCGCTCGCTCCTCTTCCCTACTGTCACACCAGCGAGTTCACACCGGGGAGAAGCCATTCACCTGCTTCGCGTGTGAAAAGACATTCTGTCAGTTGTACAGCCTTCAAAAACACGAGAGAACTCACACCGGGGAATGGCCGTTCACCTGCTCGGAGTGCGGGAAGGGATGTAGTTCATTATCCAGACTGCTGGCACACCAGCGGGTCCACACCGGGGAGAGGCCATTCACCTGCTCTGAGTGCGGAGAAACGTTCAGCGATCCATCCGGGATGCGGAGACACCAGCGGGTCCACACCCGGGAGAAGCCGTTCACCTGCTCTGCATGCGGGAAGGGATTCGCTCACGCCGGTGACCTCAGAACTCACCAGCAACTTCACACCGGGGAGAGGAGGTTCACCTGCTCAGAGTGTGGGAAAGGATTCACTCAGTCGGGCCCACTGTTGACCCACCAGCGCATGCACACTGGGGAGCGACCATTCCCCTGTACCATCTGTGGGAAAGCATTCAGGGACTCACCAACTCTGCTGAGACACCAGCGAATTCACACCGGGGAGAAGCCATTCATCTGCTCTCTGTGTGGGAAGGGATTTATCCAGAGGTACAAGCTGTGGAGACACCACAAAGTTCATCAGCGAAGACAGCAGTTGGACGCTGTTGTTCATTGCTGCTGAGAATCACATCCAGGACCGAGCCTTGTTCATTCGGACAGTGTGAAGTGGGAGGGACAGTGGGCATTTTATTGCAGTGGGGCTGACACTGTTTCAGCCTGGAACTGCACATTTCCTCTGAAATGATCCCCAGCAGCTGACGAACAACATTTGTTTTATCCTGTTTAGGAAATAGGGTTTGCCTATCACTGCGGGTATGTCTAAAATCAACACATGACATGGCATCTCAGAGCAGGAGTACACCATTCAGTCCCTTATGCCTGCTCCACAATTTACTTCCATCAAGGCTGATCGCATGTCGGCCTGAACTCCACTTTCCTGTCTACCTTCCATAACCCTTCAACCTGTTACTAATTAAAAATCTGAAGCTGGATGAACACAGCAGGCCAAGCAGCATCTCAGGAGCACAAAAGCTGACGTTTCGGGTCTAGGCGCGAAACGTCAGCTTTTGTGCTCCTAAGATGCTGCTTGGCCTGTTGTGTTCATCCAACTACACACTTTGTTATCTTGGATTCTCCAGCATCTGCAGTTCCCATTATCTCTGATCACTAATTAAAAATCTGTCTATCTCCTCCTTAAATTTACTCCATGTCCAGTCATCCACAGCACTCTGGGGGATTGAATCTCACATATTAATGACCTTTTGAAGAAAGTTACTTCTTCACATCTCTGTTTGAAATCCGTAAGACCATAAGACATAGGAGTGGAAGTAAGGCCATTCAGCCCATCAAGTCCACTCCGCCATTCAATCATGGCTGATGGGCATTTCAACTCCACTTTCCCGCACTCTCCCCATAGCCCTTGATTCATTCTGAGATCAAGAATTTATCGATCTCTGTCTTGAAGGCATCCAACGTCCCGGCCTCCACTGCACTCGGAGGCAATGAATTCCACAAGCCCAACACTCATCTCTCATCCTACAACCTCTCATTCGAAAGTGCCTTACAAGGGGAAATACCCTTCCGATACTAAGTATATAAGTAAAAATGATGAATAAGCTGAACTAGTCCTATCTGCCAGCTTTTGGCCCATATCCCTCTAAACCTTTCAAATCTGCATGCCTGTCCAAATGTCTTTTAAATGTTGTAATTGGACCCACCTCTACCACTTCCTCTGGCAGCTTGTTCCTTATATTGACCATACTCTTGTGTGAAAAATCTGACCCTTAGGCCCCTTTTAAATCTTTCCCTTCTCTCATTAATCCTATAGCCTCTGGTTTTGGACTCCCCTTTCCTGGGGAAAAGATCTTGGTTTCACTTTAGCGATGGCCCTCATTATTTATAAATGTTTTTCGGCCACCCATTCTGTCCAGCCTCTTCTTATAACTCAAAACCTCCACCCTCAGTAATATTCTTGTAAATCTTTATTGCACACTTTGCAGTTTATTAACAGCCTTCCTGTAGCAGTGTGACCAGAATTGTACACAGTACCACAAATGCAGCCTTAACAATGTTGTAACATGTCGTCCCAATCCCGATATTCAACACTCTGATCGATGAGGGCAAGCGTACTGAACACCTTCTTCACCACCTTATCTGCCTTCAATGTAATTTTCAAGGAACTATGTATCTGTACCCCTATGCTCTCAGTTTGACAACACTCCCTACTTACATTTATCTAAATTAGACCCCATCTGCCACTCCTCGGCTGAGCTGATCAAGATCCGTTGTACTCTTAGACGGCCTTCTTCACCTTAAACTCTACCAGCAACTTTGTTGCCATCAGCAAACCGACTAACCAGGCCTGTTTATCATCTCGTCTAAATTATTTACGTAACTGACGAATACCAGTGGATCAACAAGTGGTCCTTGCAACACACCGCTGGTCACAGGCCTCCAGTCTGAATGCCAATCTTCTACCACCACTCTCCGACTCTTATTGTCAACCCAACTTCATTTCCCATTGGCCAGCTGTCCCTGGATTCCACGCAATGGAACCCTGTGTCAACACAGGGAGCAAAATATCACCACACCTTCTTGTGAAGGGTTAGTTGCACATGGCAATAAGTGGTTGAGAGGGAATATGTGAGAAACAGGCTTCGGTTAAACACAACCTGTTCTGGCTGGAAGTCAACTGCAATGACTGGCTGTGCAAAACATTGGGGACTTTTACTAGCTCCAGAGACTTTCACTGTTGGACTGGGGCTTAAGGACACCAGATCATGGAAGCAGAAATAGAGTGACAAGCACCAGACAACACCCAGGAGACCCCAATCTGAAGACAGTGAGACTCAGTGGTTGACTGGATCCAGAGTTGTTTAAGCTCACAGAGTTACTCTTTAGTTTGCATTACCTGAACGCGATCAAGTGAATAAGGTTGTTTTTTATTGGAGCGCACATTTCTGCTTGTATTTATTTTGATCAGAGAGCAAGCGATGTCAATATCTTTTGAGAGAGACTGAGAGCAAACTTTCCAGAGTCTGCTCCCTACTCCCTGGATTGACTCACTTTCCCTCCAGTTCCTGCAAATTAACAGTGTAACCTCAGAATGAGAACGGGAGTGGGAACAGAGAGTGTTGAGCTCACAGAAGTTGGACAGAGGGGGGAGTTTCAGTGAGTGTGAAGTTAAAACTAAACCCTGCGCTTTGTTGGAACGGATGCCCTGGAGACAAGTGAAGGGAAGGTGTTTGTTGCAAAGTGACCCCTCCCCCAGAAACCTCAGCACGAGGCCCCCGTAGGCCCTTTGTCTGCAACAGGCGCAGCTCCTATTGGCTGGCTCTGTAATTGAACGTAATGCGGTCCGGCCAATAGACAACGTTGGAGGACCGAAAGCATTGTGGTCCTCCAGCCAATCAGAGCTCCCCATTGCGTGAATGCGGAAGTTGGCCCATTCCGAGCATGTTCATTGCCGCTGTGCCTGAAGTAACATCTCTCCAGGAGACACCGTCCGGGGTTCCTGTGTGTGGGGACTTCAGTTCATCATCCAACCTGGAGGGCCACAAGGACAACAACACCGAGGAGAAGCCATGGCTGTGTGGGGACTGTGGGAAACGATTCAAGTTCCCATCTGGGCTGGAGACTCATCGGCGTGTTCACACCGGGGAGAGGCCATTCATATGCTCCGACTGTGGGAAGGATTTCACTGAGTCCTCTTCCCTGCGGCGACACCAGCGAGTTCACACTGGGGAGAGGCCGTTCACCTGCTCGGTGTGCGGGAAGGCATTCGGTCGGATATCCAGCCTTCTAAAACACGAGCGAATTCACACCGGGGAGAGGCCTTTCAGCTGCTCCGAGTGTGGGAAGAGATTTGTTCACTCCTCGTCCCTACTGTCACATCAGCGAGTTCACACCGGGGAGAAGCCGTTCACCTGCTCCGATTGTGGGAAAGTTTTCGCTCACTCCTCTTCCCTAGTGACACACCGGCGAGTTCACACCGGGGAGCGGCCGTTCAGATGCTCGGAGTGTGAGAAGGGATTCACTCAATCAGCCCAACTGTTGGTCCACCAGCGCGTTCACACTGGGGAGCGACCATTCCCCTGCACCGTCTGTGGGAAAGCATTCAGGGATTCCTCGGCTGTGCTGAAACACCAGCGAATTCACACCGGGGAGAAGCCGTTCACCTGCTCTGTGTGTGGGAGGGGATTTATCCAGTCATGCAAGCTGCGGAGACACCAGAAAGTTCATCAGAAGCAGCTGGATTCTGGTATTCTTGTTGCTGAGAATCACATCCAGGACTGAACCGTGTTCATTCGGACTTTCGGTGAAGTGGGAGGGGCAGAGGCCTTATTTCTGCAGGATTGGCCACTGTCACCACTTTGCTTCCAGTGAGGCTGGTGCTGTTTGAGCCTGGCACTGCACAGTCCTGCTGAAATGATCCATAGAAGCTGATAAACAACATTTATTTTTTCCTGGTTAGGAAGCAGACTTTGTCTACCTCAGCAGGCAGATCTAAAGTCACCATATTTCGTACATGACATATCGGAGTAGTAGGAGGCTATTCAGCCGTGTACTGCCTGCGTCACTATTTGATACCATCAAGGCTGATCTCAGCTTGTCCTCAATCCCACTGTCTTGCCCGCTGTCCATAACCCTCTGACCTATTACTCTTTAAAAATCTACCTCCTCCTTAAATTTACTCCATGTCCAAACATTCACCGCACTCTGGGGAGTGAATTTCACAGATTAACAACTCTTACAGGGAAGTAATTTCACCCCTTCTCCATTTAAAATCTGCTTCTCCTTAATGTAAGTCTACGATCTCTCGTTATAAATTGCCCCACAATGGGAAATATGGTTCCTATGCTGTGTTAAGGAGTAAACAGAGCTCCAACTGCCAGCTGTCATTCAGGAGAACCTGACATGAAGACAAGTGATACTCACTCATTCACTGTAACTAAAGTCGTTTAAGCTAATTGTGTCACTCATTGTTTTGCACGTTATTAAAGCAGTTTAACTTTGATAAATTTGCTTTGTATTGGAGCACACATTTCTTCTTGTCTTCAATTTGATCAGACCTTAAGGAACCCATTCAGTGCTTTCACCTGAACAGTGCGAGAGGCCCTGTGCAATCCTTTCTGGAGAGACAGCCCACCCATTCCAGGGACCAGTCTAGTTGCGTACCACTCTGTTGGCTTTAATCCTGACTTGTTTATCAAACCTACTGAAAAGAGGTGGTGCTGTTATCATCTGATGTGCTGACCCTAATCTTGCAGAGGCTGAGCACCAATCCTCGGACACTTCCTCCACCCAGGTCCCCTGGATTGTGACTTCCACCACTGGCTATTGGGCTGTAGGTCCCAGGTCTCTCCCAGACCTTGTTCCCTCTGTAGAGCTCCCTTCCACAGCTTCATAACTCACAGATCCCCATGCTGCCACCAACTCTGATTCGAACTTCGTCCCAAAATCCATCCAAAACCTCATTTTTTTTCCAGCCTGTTCCTGCCCTGACTCAAAGATAACAAAGTGTGGAGCTGGATGAACACAGCAGGCTAAGCAGCGTCTTAGGAGCACAAAAGCTGATGTTTCGGGCCTAGACCCTTCATCAGAAAAAGCTTTTTCTGATGAAGGGTCTAGGCCCGAAACGTCAGCTTTTGTGCTCCTGAGATGCTGCTTGGCCTGCTGTGTTCATCCAGCTCCACACTTTGTTATCTTGGATTCTCCAGCATCTGCAGTTCCCATTATCCCTGCCCTGACCCATCTTGGTTCTTCTTGTCTTGATTCTATTTCTTGCTGCGCACTCTCTTCCCACTTGCACTTGTGATTTCTTTTGGCATTTTGCGTCAGTTTCACACTTATCCAGTTTCCTGGTCAGAGCCACTACCTCTTCACATTGGATGTGGAAACCCTCTACACATCCATTTCCTCCAGTCAGGTTAGTTTGAGAGTTCTCTGTCTTCTTCCTCCTGAAGAAGATCTGTACTGCTACCATCCACCACCAGCTTCCACCACCTGACCGAGTTCTTCCTCACGTCGATCAACTTCTCCTTTAATGGCTCTCATGTTCTCTGACTCAAAGGTGTGGTCATATTCTGTCCTGCTGCGGAGTATGTGGATCGTCACTTGTTTCAGTTCTACTCAGGCCCCTGTTCACAACGCTTTCTCCTGTACATCGACAACGCTTTTGTTGCTGCTTCCTGCTCTCACCCAGAATTGGAAAAGTCAAACAGTTTTGCTTCTGATTTCTGTCCTGCTCTCACAGTCACCCAGTTCATCCCTGACTTCTCAACTAACCTTCCTTGATATCTGTTTCCATTCCACCTTGAACCTACCGATTTCCATAGTTACCTGGACTGTACATCCTCGCACCTTGCTCCCTGTAAAGACTCCATTGCATTCTCCCAGTTTCTCCATCTCTACCACTTTTCACCAGGGCACCCCCCCAACCTGACCACTTTCCTCAGCTCTGCATTCCCCTTCAATTGAGTTTGATAGGATCTTTCGCCTTGTCCGACATATCTCCCACACTTCTTTCCTGCCCTCTTCCCCGCTTTCCCAGAAGGACAGCTTATCCCTTGTCCTGTGTTCAACCCCACTAGTCTCCACATTCATAGGACCATGCCCCACCACTTGTGCTACCTCCAGGCAGATGCCACCACCAAACACGTCTTCCCCTACCCTCCACTGACATCATTCAACAGGGACCATGCTGTGACACCCCGGTCCACTCTTCCATCACTCCCAACACGTCCTCACTCCCCTGTGGCACCTTCCCGTGCAATTGTGGAAGGTGCAACATTTGCCCATCCACCTCTTCCCTTCTCACTATCCAAGGCCCCAAACACACCTTCCAGGTGGAGCAGTATTTCACTTGCACTTTTTCTTCAATCTAGTCCACTTGCTGATCACAGCGCGGTCTCTTTTACGTTGGCAACAGACTGGGTTTGGACTGCTTCACAGACTCGCACTACTCTGTTCTTAGGAATGACCCCGACCTCCCAGACGATTATCATTTCAATGAACCACTTTACTGTCATGCTAACACCTCTGTCTGTGGTCTGCTGTCGTGTTTCGTCGTAGCTGAATGCAAGCTGGAGGAACAACAACTCATTTTCCTCTTCAGCATTTCACAGCCTCTCACTCGAGGCTGAGTTCTGCAATGTCACAGAATGAACTCCATTATTCTTACGTATCCAGGCTGAGTCTTGTTGGGTCCTGCTCTTAGCAGTGTGAACCTCTTCTCCTCTTGATGAACATTTACACCTATTTTACGTCTCTATCATTCCTTACCATAATTATCATCACCCTTGCCTTTTGTTCTGGGCGCACTCAACACTGCATTCCAAATGTGATCGCAACAATCCCGTGTATTGCTGAAGTGTGACCCCCCCCCCCCAATTCTTGATTCCCCTCAGGATACATGACATGATTTCACTCGCTTTGTTAATTACTTGCTGCATTTACACACCAACCTTTTGCAATTCATGCACACGACATGCAGATCCCTTTTAATTTGTTTTAATGAATTCTACAACTTCAGAGGATTATCTCCGTTATTCTTACATCCCCAAGCTGTGTCTCTTTCGTGATGTCGGTGCTTGCTGTCAGCAACGTGAACCCATTCTCTTCTCAGTTAAAATTTACACCCTATTTAAAATAACAACGACAGAATTCCAAAGTATAGAGGGAATTGGGTGTTCCAGTGTACAAAGCATTAGTATGCAGGTACAGCAAGCGATTAAAAAAGGACAAAGTGAATGATATCCTTTAGTGAAATTAAGGATGTTATGCTTCAGTTATACAGGATGTTGATGCAACCACATCTGGAGTACTGTGCACAGATTTGGTCTCTTTATTTAAAGAAGGATGCAAATGTGGTGAAGTAGTTCACAAGAGGTTTACTGGAATGAACAGGTTTTGATATGAGGAAAGGTTGGATGGACTTTGCTTGAATCCACTGGAGTTTAGAGAGTGAGGAGTGATTTGATTGAAGTGCTTAAGATCCTTAATAGTCTTGACAAGATGTGAAATTGATGTTTACTGTTGTGGGGTCAACCAGAACTAGGGGACATTGTTTTTAACATTAGGCATCATCATCCTTTTAAGTTACAGGTGAGGAGACGTTTTCCCTCTGAGATTTCTGGGACTTTGGGAACTCTCTGCTTCAGAAAGCAGTGGAGGCGAGGAGGTCGTTGAGTGCATAGATAGATTTGTATTGGGTGGTGGAACCAAAGGGGACGTGGACTGCCAAACACAAGCAGATTTGCCACAATCTTATTAAATGGCAAGCTTTCCCCTCACCTCCATCCCAGGCCCCAAAGAAACCTTCCACATCAGACAGATGTTCACCTGCACATCGCTTTATATCCGCTGTTCTCAATGTGGCATCCTCTATATCGGTGGGACCAAGCGGAGAGTCAGTGACTGCTTTGTAAAGCACCAATGCTCGGTTCGCGACAAACGACAACACCTCCCAGTTGCGAACCATTTCAACTGCCACCCCCTGGATGACATGTCCATCCTGGGCCTCCTCCAGTATCACAACAATGCCACCCAAAAACTGGAGGAACAGCACCTCATATTCTGCCTTGGAGGCCTACAACCCAACGGTCTCAATGTGGACTTTACTAGCTTCAAAATCTCCCCACCCCCGACCTCACCCGAAGACTAGCCCTCCCTCTCATCTCCGCCTCCTTGACCTGTCCGTCTTCTCTCCCACCTATCCGCTTCTCCTGCCTCACTGACCATTCCCCATCACTACCTGCCTGCTATCACCACCCCACCTACCTTCCCCAGCCCAAAGCCCCCTTCTCTCCATTTATTTCAGCGCCCCCTTGCCCTCCCCCCATTTCTGAAGAAGGGTCGAGGCGCGAAACGTCAGCTTTCCTGCTCCTCTGATGCTGCCTGACCTGCTGTGTTCTTCCAGCTCCATCTTGTGCTATCTCTGACTCCAGCCTCGGCAGTTCTTACTATCTCTGAGGAAGTTGCGGGGAGTGTGACGCTTAAAATTAAAACCTGTGCTTTGTTTGATCTCGAAACTGCAAAGTAAAGGGGAAGAATTTTGCAAAGTTCCTTCACCTTCCTCAGTCCTGGCGGAGGATGCCAGACTCACAGACGCGGTTTCTATTGGCTGGCCCCATCACCCATCGTCATGCGCAGGATGGCCAATTGGAAACCTTGGAGGACCGGAAGGATTCTGGTCCTCCTGCCAATCAGAGCTCTCCTGTTGTCTGAATGCGGAAGTCGAGCAATGAGCTCCTGCTGCTTGCTCCGCTGTCTCGATGAATGAAGATTGAGCTTCAACCCCAGCCCGCAACTTCCTCCAACAACTGTTAGCACAGCACTCTTTTCTCATTCTGCAGTGTAATTGTTGATTTGCAGGAGCTGAGGGGAAAGGATGTGAATCCAGACAAGCGGCAGACTCTGGAAAAGGTTGGTCCGGATCTGTCTGTCTCTCGTTTGAAATATATGGACATCCTTTGCTCCCTCAGCTTGATGTATTTACTTGTGATAATGGGAACTGCAGATGCTGGAGAATCCGAGATAACAAAGTGTGTAGTTGGATGAACACAGCAGGCCAAGCAGCATCTCAGGAGCACAGAAGCTGACGTTTCGGGCCTAGACCCTTCATCAGAGAACTTTATGTATTTATTTGCCTGGCTCAAAGGACGGCCTCTTTCCTAGTGATCACTATGAAGAACGGTGGTCTTCCGGAATGGCCGATATTCAGAGGACAGTAAGTTAATGGAGGACAGAGATAAGCCTGCGGCTGTTCTGTTCCGGGTGTTCAATATGTTATTTATCATCGTCTTTTGGCAAAGTGATTTCTGCGTTTGTATGACACCTAATTCCAATTGGTAATTCCTAATTTCAGTTACACGAACTGAGTTGAGATAGTTCCAGTGAACTGACTGTGGAGGAGCTATAAACAGTTATAGCGTGGAAAACAAACATTCTTCCAGGAGACACCATAAGCGTGTTGTGTGCTCGCGTGGACTTCCAGCCTCTACTGTATCATCCAACCTGGAGGGACACAAGGACGACAACACCGTGGAGAAGCCATGGCAGAGTGGGGGCTGCGGGAAACGATTCGCCCCCCCCCCCCCCCCCGGCTGGAGAGTCACCGACGTGGCCACACCGAGGAGAGGCCGTTCGCCTGCTCCGTGTGCGGGAAGGGGTTCGTTCTTTCGTCCACCCTGCGGACACACCAGCGGACGCACACCGGGGAGAATCTGTTCACTTGCGCTGAGTGCGGGAAACGGTTTGCTCTTTCGTCCAGCCTGCTGACCCACCGGCAGGTTCACACCGGGGAGAGGCCGTATGTCTGATCGGTGTGCGGGAAGGGGTTTATCCAGTCCTCTAAGCTGCGGTTACACCAGCGGGTCCTGCTACTGTCCTCGTTGTTGCGGCTGGGAGCCTCGGCCAGGACTGAACTGTGTTCTTTCTGACAGTGGGTGAGGTCGGAGGGCTTTCTCTCTCTCGGCAGTACGTCTTGTCCTGAAAGGCAAGCTGTATTTGCCAGGTGCTGCAGGAAGATCTAAAGTCAGCAGCAGATTTAGAGCATGGCGTCGAGAAGCGGGGAGTACCCCCTCCAGCCTGCTCCCGCCACTTAATACCATCAGGGCTGATCGCATTCTCGGCCTCAGCTCCATTTCCCCCTCTATTCTCAATAGCCCTTCAAAACCGTTACCAATTAATCCCCCCTCTCTGATGAAGGGTCTAGGCCCGAAACGTCAGCTTTTGTGCTCCGAAGATGCTGCTTGGCCTGCTGTGTTCATCCAGCTCCACACTTTGTTATGTGGGATTCTCCAGCATCTGCAGTTCCCATTATCTCTGATCACAATTTTAACCTCACTGCGAAGCCTCTTCCAGGGATGCCTAACCTGAAGAAGTTACCCTCTTCCCTCCAGACCAACCTCAGGGGATCACTCTCCCACTGCAACTCTCTTGTACCTAGCCCCTCCCTACCTCCCCACCTCTCCTCTCCTCTCCACCTATCTTCTCCATCCATCGTCGGTTCGCCTCCCCCTCTCTCCCTATTTATTTCAGAGCCCTCTCCCCATCCCCCTTTTCTGATGAAGGATCTAGACCCGAAACGTCAGCTTTTGTGCTTCTAAGATGCTGCTTGGCCTGCTGTGTTCATCCAGCTTCACACTTGTTATCACCAATTAAAAATCTGTCCAACTCCTCCTTAAATCCTGTCATCCACTTCCCTGTGGGGGCTGAATTCCACATGTCGATGACCCTTTTGAGGGAATTAATTTCTCCTCATCTCTGTTGAAGTCCTACCTAAAACTATGACCTCTAGATTGTCGCACAGGGGGGAAGACGTGCTGTCCACACCTACTTGGTCAACCCACTTTAGCACCTTTTCATGCTCCACCTTTAGATCTCTCATTCTAATCTCCAGAGACTGCAACCCAAAACTGCTCAAACTCCCTTCAGAGGGCAAAGCCCTCAACTCTGGAATCAATCTAGTAACTGTTCTCTGAACTGTCCTACAATGCAGTTACCTTCCTCCTTGTGTAAAGGGACCGACATTGTGTGCAGTAACTCCAGATCTCACCAACACCTTGTACATCTGCAACAACACTTCCCTAGTGCTTCAGCACTAAATATCAAAATTTCCTTTGTACTTCTTATTACCCACTGGACCTACATATTAGGTTTCGTGCACAAGGACCCCAAGATCCCTCTACACTGAAGCATTTTGAATTTTCTACATGACCATTTTTTTTAAAAGAGGAGGAACTGGAGTTGGATGTTCACCTCCTTGCGATTGCTCTGCCATTCAATCGGATCATTGCTGATCCCACACTCCTCGTGTCCACTTTCTTGTATTTCCACGCCCCACCCTCAAATCCCTTGATTCATGTACTGATCAAGAATAGTTCTATTCAGCTTTAAATATAAGTATACACGAGGATCCTGCCCCCACAGCTCTCTGTGGCAAGGTGAGAGACCCTCAACTCTCTTTGACATAAGGAGGAATCTGTCTCAATCTGCCCCCTTTTATGATGAGACTATGCCCTCTGGTCCTGGACTCTCCCAATGAAGAAGAATGATCTCTCAGCAGTTACTGTGTCTAGTCCTTAAGAATCCTACATGTTTCAATGAGATCACTGCTACTTATCCTTCTAAACTCCCGTGAGCACAGTTCCAACCTGTTTAGCCTTTGCTCATCCTTTGAAACCGGGGATCATCCTGATGAACCTTCTCTGAGCTGCCTGCAATCAGATGATACCTCTCCTTAAATAAGGGGACTTAAACTGCCCTCAGTACCCCCGGTGTGGTCTCACCAGCACCTTGTACGTTTATGGTAAGACTTCCCTACTCTCCTACTCCAAGCTCTTTGAAATAAGGGCCGAGGTTCTACCAATCTTCCTGATTACCTGTTAGCCACTGTGTTCTAGTATTTTTGTGTTTTGTACACAGGTACCCACCCCGAGAGTCACCGGAGTTGCATAGGTAACTCTGCTTGCCCCCACAGATGCTGCCAGACCTGCTGAGTTTCGCCAGCAATTTCTGGTTTAGCTTCAAACCTCCAGCACCTGCAGTTCCTTCTTTTATTTTGACCTCCAGTCCCTTTGTGTTGCAGGTTTCCTCTGCTTAAATAATACCTCGTCCTTTTGTTCTCCCATCCAAAATGAACAGTTTTGCCCCAATGTACTCTGCATTTGCCAACTTTTTGACCACTTATTCAAACTGTCAATATCTCTCTCTGTAAATTGTATCTCTCTCGCCACCAGCCTTTGAACCTATTTCGGTCTCACCTGCAAATTTTTTCAATAGTATGTTCACTTCCTTCCTCCAAGTCGTTAATATATATTGTAAACAGTTGGAGTCCCAGCACCAATCCCTGTGGAACTCCACCAGTCACAACTAAGCAACCTCATCCCCACTCTTTATCCCCACCAATATATCACCTGCAACACCATGTGCTCTTATGAATTAGCCTTTTGCGAGGCACCTTCTCTCTGTTTAGCTAATAAGTTGCCATTCTTATTCCTCCGACCACATTGGACAATCTCTCGCTTATCCACCTTAAGCTCCATCTGCCAAGTTTTTGCCCGTTCACCAGACCTACTTGGAGTGCATGAATCCAGAAATGATATCTGCGAACCAGATTATTCAGGGTTAAGTTGGAAATAGCAATAGGCAATCGACGGAGAGTGGAAAAATACAGGCTGTTTGGCATAAAGCCGGACTTAGCCTGGGAACAGGCTGTTTAGCAGGAATTCCTGGACTTGTGTGTGACCACCAAGCACAGGGAAATGGTTGGGAAATGTCCTCAGAAGAGACAATTCAGCACATCAAATCCAGCATGATAATATTGAGGGCTGTACAGTTTCTTGGACTGTATCTTTTTACGTATTCATTTGTGGGATGTGGGCCTGCATTTAGTGCCCATCCCCAGTTGCCCCTTGAGAAGATGGGGCTGAGCTGCCTTCTTTAACCCTGTGCAATTCACCTGCTGTGGGTTGACCCACAGTGCCACTAGGGAGGGAATTCTGGGATTCTGACCCAGCAGCAGAGAAGGAACAGTGATATATTTCCAGGTCAGGACGGTGAGTGTCTCGGATGGAAGCTTGGAGGTGATGGTGTTCCTGTATGCGTGTTGCCCTTGTCCTTCTAGATGGAGGTGGTCATGGGCCATCAGATTGTGTTTGTGACCAGTGTTGTGGAAACTGAGATCGAGCTCCAAGTCCTGGCCATCGCCATGGTTGCCAATGAGTGAAAGGATGTGCGAATCACTTGTTTGAATGTATGTAAAGTAATTTAAGCAACTTTATAAGTGAGGGTGGCACGGTTGCCCAATGCTTAACATTGAAGACTGAAGCATCCTCGATTGTTACTGAACTAACTTCAGTGACAATAGCACTGCCACTTGGAACATGGCTGTTTTGCTGCAGCTTACACAAGCCCCTCAGGACACAAGTCCAAAGCCCCTCATATACAATTTGGTCTAATTACAAAGCTGCAAATGGTTACTGTGTCAAAGTGTTAGAGATAATGGGCCATGCTTGTGCGCAGGTGGGCCACTTAGAGTCCATTGAAGACCATACAGTTACTGCACCTTCAGCAATTGTATGATACATGCACCCCAGCGTTTATACCAAGTATTGTGTTAACCATTCCTTTGAAATAACTAATGGAAATAAACTACCCGACCTCCACATACACCATCAACAGTACTGAGTCGTGGTTGAAGTGATGTACTCTTTACCATTCTAGATGGAGCAGGGTTGGAGATAGGTGCATTAAATTCTTCGGATATTGTGACTTTACAAAACAAGATTGCTGTATGGACCAAACTATCAGCACATTTAGCAAATTGGGTTCTGACCAACATGGTTCAGAAGTTTTCTGAAAGCCTCATCTGGGACATCACACTCAGGTGGATCTTAATGGGGAAGCTATTTGAACAGCGTGTAATTTGTTAGTGATATTGTTTGACTCAATGGCATGGACCAACCATCTCATTGCTATCTGTTGTTTCCAAAATGATTGTTTCGTCTCCCCCATGCTAGCTTAATGCTTAAGCCCGATTTATTTAAAACTAATTGTAATGCCACAGAATGTAAAGCTACCTTTTTGATCTGAAATAGTATACCCATGACAAATGTGGTGCAAGTTTACTTCTTTACTCTATCCGTTTGCAGACCTGGTTATGGCCACATGTTTCATTGCAAATGATAACAGTAGTTGATCAGAAATGGATGATTGTGAACAATGGCCAGAAGGCCGCGTATGCCCCTTCCGTTCCCCTAGCTTTGAACTGCGTACTTTGCAGCCTAGCAGGCGTACTCGCACATGAAGGAAGTCGCACCAATAATTCATCCATTCATGAAATTGGCCCTATCCACGTGTGTAACCAGTACTCATCTGAATGATGAGAGAGGAACAACCTGCCAACTTATATAGTGCTAAAATTTATGTTATCTATGATGCTATTAGAATAAAAGAATGGCAGGCCTTGTACTGCGTCATTAACCAATTACATAGGGTACCTCTATATGTGACATTTGAAACACTACAAACTTGCCTTGCACATCAGCAAGAAGCTGCCATGACTTTTTTTATTTAGAGCCATGATAATTAATTAGTACAGCAGACAATTTGGGGACTCTTTGCTGCGTATTATTGCTGCGATATATTTAAGGGGGTGGTCGCCCAAACCTGGAGCTGTTATGGTACCCAGTTATTGTGTTTATTGCTAATTGTTTGCTGTTTGTTTTTATTTGCTTATGTAGTTGCCTGCAAGCACTGACATGTGCAAGCTGATTATACAACTACTGGACACGCACATGTCAATGTAAAGTTTTGATCATCTGTTAACTGGACATGGTGGTCAGCCATTGATGGGGAGTTGGAAAACTACACAGGAACAGGCTGTTTTACAAAAAGCAGGACTTTGTGTGGGAGCAGGCCGTTTTACAGCAACACCTGGACTTGTTTGTGACCACCAAGCGCAGAGAAAGGCTCGGGAAAAGTACTCGAGGTAATTCAGCTTCTAACAACAAATCTGGTACACTATTCATTTCGGGGACTTTTTCCAGTTGTTAGACTTTATCGTCAGACTGAGTTCACAACCGGTGCTGTGGAAAGTGAGATTGAGCTTCATTGAGCCAGCCATTGCTGACATGTCCCCAGTGAACAAAAGGACATGGCACTCACTTGTTTGATTCTATCTAAGTAGTTTAAGCTAATAAATCTATTTAAATATATTTAAAATAGTGTAAGCGAATACTTAGTTCTAACGTGCAAGTAATTTAAGCTAATAAACTTGCATTATATTGAAGCGCACGTCTTTTTGCTTTCATTTTGATCTTAAAGAATCAGTTAAGGCACGTCAGCCTAATGTTACAACCAGCTACAGTCTTATTAAATGACGAGGCGTGCTGAATGGTCACATTCCTGTCTGAATTTGTACGTGAATCAAAGGACAAATTTTCACCCTTTTAGGGGGAACAATATCTTTTAACTGTAACAATTCAACAAATTTCAGCAGAAGGAAGACATGGATGAACAGACGAATAGAATTTGAAGACAGGATCAATTGCATTTGAAATCGTTCATGAAATGCAATCAATCAGTTTCCACAAAATGACCAGCATTTTTCCATAGCAGGCTTGTCACTAATACCTCTTGCTCTAATTACCAGTGAGACGGGTGTTTAGCTGACAGATGTTGGACACAGAAGGAAGTTTCAGGAAGTGTGAAGCTAAACACAGTGCTTTGTTTGATCTCAAACTACATGACTTGGAGGAAAATACAGTCATTTTTGCAAAGTACCCACGCCTCCCCCAATCCCTGAGCTGAAGGACAGGCGCGCTACCTATTGGCTGGCTCCCCAACGACTGCAGAGAATGACCAATGGAGAGCCCTGGAGGACCGGAAGGAGTCCGGTCCTCCTGCCAATCAGAGCTCCCCTATTGTCTGAATGCGGAAATTGGACAACGAGCTCCTGAAGCTGCCCGTTGCTGCTCTGTGTCTGAATGAAGATTGAGCTTCGCTCCCAGACTGCAACTTCCTGCTCTGTTCAACATCTGTGAGCACAGCACTCTCTCTTCTCACCCACACCCTTTTTCCATTCTGGAGTTGATTTTGTTGATTTGCAGTAACTGGAGGGAAAGGAAGTGAATCCAGCGAGGGGGTAGATTCTGAAAAGAGTGGTCTAGGTCTCTCCCTTTCTCTCTTCCCTCAACGACATTGATAACCTCTACTCCCTCAGCTTGACATATATTTATCTGGCTAGATGGATGGCCTCTTACCTAATGTTTATCGTTAAAGAGGTGGGTTCTTCAGCAGGTGGCTGATGATGAAATATTTTGCCTCCAAAATGCACGTTTGCCTGCAGAGAATGAACAGTTTTCAAGCCCACGATAATTCTGAGTCTGAGCTGAAGGGGAGTAGAAAAACGTTGCGTTTAATAATGTGGAAAAAGCAAGGATAGGTGGAGGAGGAGCTCTGTCCTTGGGCCTCTACTGTTTGTAATTTTTATTAATGACTTGGATGAGGGGATTGAAGGATGGGTCAGCAAGTTTGCAGACGACACAAAGGTCGGAGGTGTCGTTGACAGTGTAGAGGGCTGTTGTAGGCTGCAGCGGGACATTGACAGGATGCAGAGATGGGCTGAGAGGTGGCAGATGGAGTTCAACCTGGATAAATGCAAGGTGATGCATTTTGGACGGTCGAATTTGAAAGCTGAGTACAGGATTAAGGATAGGATTCTTGGCAGTGTGGAGGAACAGAGGGATCTTGGTGTGCAGATACATAGATCCCTTAAAATGGCCACCCAAGTGGACAGGGTTGTTAAGAAAGCATATGGTGTTTTGGCTTTCATTAGCAGGGGGATTGAGTTTAAGAGTTGTGAGATCTTGTTGCAGCTCTATAAAACTTTGGTTAGACCACACTTGGAATACTGCATCCAGTTCTGGTCGCCCTATTATAGGAAAGACGTGGATGCTTTGGAGAGGGTTCAGAGGAGGTTTACCAGGATGCTGCCTGGACTGGAGGGCTTATCTTATGAAGAGAGGTTGACTGTGCTCGGACTTTTTTCATTGGAGAAAAGGAGGAGGAGAGGGGACCTAATTGAGGTATACAAGATAATGAGAGGCATAGATAGAGTTGATAGCCAGAGACTATTTCCCAGGGCAGAAATGGCTAAGACGAGGGGTCATAGTTTTAAGCTGGTTGGAGGAAAGTATAGAGGGGATGTCAGAGGCGGGTTCTTTACACAGAGAGTTGTGAGAGCGTGGAGAGCATGTTGCCAGCAGTAGTTGTGGAAGCAAGGTCATGGGGGACATTTAAGAGACTGCTGGACATGCATATGGTCACACAAATTTGAGGGTGCATACATGGGGATCAATGGTCGGCACAACATTGTGGGCTGAAGGGCCTGTTCTGTGCTGTACTGTTCTATGTTCTATGTTCTAAATGTCCAGGCCACTTCTGGAAATATTGTGTGCAATTCTGGTCTCCCTACGATAGGAGGGATGTTGCTGGGGTTGGAGAGTTTGAACTGTGGTGAGTGGTTGAATAGGCTGGGGCTGTTTTCCCTGAAGTGTCGGAGGCTGAGAGGCGACCTTACCAAGGTTTATTAAATCAGGAGGGGCATGGATAGGGGTGAATAGCCAAGGTCTTCTCCCCCAGAGCAGGGGAGTCTGAAACTGGAGGGTTTTGGTTTAAGATGAGAGGGGAAAGATTTAAAAGAGACCTAAGAGGCAATGTTTTCTCACAGAGAGTGATGGTTATATGGAAAGAACTGCCAGAGAAAGTGGTGGAGGCTGCACAATTACAACATTTAAAAGTTCTCGATGGGTACGTGAATAGAAATGGTTTAAAAGTGAAATAGGCCAAAAGCTGTCAAGTGGGACTGGGTCAGGTTAGGAAGACTGGTTGATGTGGACAAATTGGATGGAAGGGTCTACAGCACAGAAACAGACCCTGAAGTGAAACAGATGGCAAGGTTGACCAGACTAAGAGCAAAGGGAGTGTTAATGGTAGTAGTTGAAGGGATTTCGATGATTTAGGTGCTCAGAATGGAGATAGCTTTGTTACACAGAGAGCAAAGCCACGTAGACAAGAGTATGTGTGCACACGTGGAGGATGGTGTTAGAAGGGCCGTAATAGAATTGAAGGACCGAGTAGATGGCATGAAGCTGTTGAACTTGAGTTGAGTCCTGCCGGTTAAGAAGCGTCTCAGCATAAAACGAGAGCCAGAACGTGTTTTAAAATGGCCAGCAACTGGAGGGTTGGTGACCTTTTTACAAACAGGGCAGATGTTCCGCACAGCAGTCAGATGGTTTGCATCTGTTTTCATCAATGTAGGAAAGATTGCATGGATTGAAAGAGAAACAATTAAATTGTTGCTTCACCTGCGAGGTGTTTTTGCTGCCTTGGACACGAAAGAGGGAAAACGACAAGGGACGAGTGTCGTATCATCCGGTCCCGTTAAATACCTGTCTCACAGTCAGTACATCAGTACACCATCACTCTTTCACAGCCTGTGACCTGAGAATACAGTGTAAAGGTCACACACTCTGTCTTACTCTGGAACTACTTGAAGCCTGACATGCTACAGTGAATGTATGGGAGGGTACCTTGAGGGAGTGAGGAAGTGTTAGGAGTTTGTGGAGCAGCGGACCAGGGTGTTGCAGAGGGAATGGCTCCTGTGGAATGCTGAAAATGTACGGAGGGGAAGATGTTTGGTGGCATCCTGTGGGAAATGGTGGGGGATGATTATTTGAGAACGGACCTTCCAGTCGCTGGCCATTTCAGTACACTATCTTGCTGTCATGCTAACATTTCTGCCCTAGGCCTGATGCAGCATTCCAGGAAAGCTCAGCGCTAGCAGAAGGGAGAGCTCCTCATGTCCTTCCTTCTTTTCCCTTTCCAGGATTTGAGATTGAGTTCAACATCTGCAGACCATGAGCAGTGTCCTCCAGTTTGACTGCCTGTGCCACGCTCAGTGTTTAGCCTTGGCAGACAAAGATACGGGTTAAAGATAATCCCAAAAGATTCCACAAATATATTAAGAGCAACAGAAAGCAAGTGAGTAGGATTCCTTAAAGATCAAAGAGGTCATCTTTGTGTTGAAACTGCAGGAGATGGGAGAGTTATTAAATGAGCATTTTGCGTCAGTTTTTACTGTTAAGGAAGAAATGGAGGCGAGAGAACTCGGGTGGGGAATAAAAACTGATGTTTTGAAAACAGTGCAAATTATAGAAGAGGAAGTGTGGAGGTCTGAGAAAACATAAAGTTAGATAAATTTCCCAGGACCTGATTGAGTGTATCACATGATTCTGGCGCGTTTTGATTAGATTAGAATTAGAAGCCCTACAGTGTGGAAACATGCCCTTCGGCC
Source organism: Stegostoma tigrinum (assembly GCF_030684315.1). Lineage (NCBI taxonomy): Eukaryota > Metazoa > Chordata > Chondrichthyes > Orectolobiformes > Stegostomatidae > Stegostoma > Stegostoma tigrinum. The sequence continues at coordinate 7,257,851 of NC_081396.1, read as the reverse complement.
CAATAAGTCCAGACTGCCCCTCAGAGCATCCCACCCAGACCCAGCCCCCTATTACCCACCTAATCAACACACTCCTGAACAATATGAGCAATTTAGCATGGCCAAGCCACCTAGTCTGCATATCTTTGGACAGTGGGAAGAAACCAGAGCAAACCCGTGCAGACTCCACGCAGACAGTTGCCAGAGGCTGGAACTGAACCTGAGTCCCTGGCGCTGTGAGGCTGCAGTGCTAATCACTGACCCACCGTGTCAAAATTGCAGAGATCCCTAACTGAAGTATTTGTATCGTGTCCAAACACTGGATGAAGAACAGGGGGTTTGCGGCTGGCTGACGATGTAAGAGAGGCTCAAGGAGAAGCCTGGAAACTGTAGACCTGTGAGTCTGACAGCGATGATGCGTAAGTTGTTGGAGGCGATTTACATACAGTTGGAGAGACAAGGTTCGATTAGGGATAGTCAGAATGGTTTTGTGTTGGGGAAATCATCTCTCTCAAATTTGATTTTAATTTTTCTAATGAAGTAACAAAAAGAGATCGAGGTCAGAATGGTAGACTTTGTCTACATGGACTTTAGTAAAGCCTTTGACAAGGTTCCAAAGGGGAGTATCGTTAGTAAAGTTAGATCATATGGGATTTCAGGTGAACTTGCCAATTGGATACAAAACTGGAGACAGAGGGTAATCGTACAGGGATATTTTCACACTAGGAGCCTATGACCCTGTGGTAGAGTAGAATAGAATAGAATAGCATAGAATCCGGACAGTGTGGAAACAGGCCCTTCGACCCAACAAGTCCACACCGACCCTCGGAGCATCCCACCCAGACTGATCCCTCGATAACCCAACTAACCTACACATCCCAGAACACTATGGGCAATTTAGTACGGCCAATCCACCTAACCTGCGCATCTTTGGACTGTGGGAGGAAACCAGAGCACCCGGAGGACACCCACACAGACACGGGGAGAATGTGCAAACTCCACACAGACAGTCGCCCGAGGGTGGAATCAAACCCGGGCCCCTGGCGCCGTGAGGCAGCAGTGCTAACCCCTGAGCCACCGTGCCGCCCTTGTTTCACAAGGAATCAGTATACTTGGTTTGCCTTTGTGTGTCATTTATATAAATGATTAGGATGAGACTATAGCAGGCATGGTTAGTAAGTTTACAGATGACACCAAAATTTGTGGTATAGTGGGCAGCGAAGAAGGTTATCTGAGATCTTGATCAGTTGGGTCAATGGGCTGAAGAGCGGAGGATGGAGTTTAATTTGGATAAATGTGGGGTATTGAATTTGGTAAAACAAACAAGAACAAGATGTTTATGATTAATGGCAGGGCCCTGGGTAGCACTGTAGAACAGAGACACCTCGGGGTTCAGGTACATAATTCTTTGCAATTTGTTTCAGGTTGGTTCAGAAGGCTTAGACCTTTGAGCTCAGGAGTTGGAATGTTATTTTGAGGTTGTGTAGGATGTTGGTGAGACCTCTTCTGGAGTACTGCTCCAGGTCCGGTCACCCTGTTATAAGAAGGATATTATTAAACTAGAGGGGGTTCGGAAAAGACAGGAATTTGTCGGGAATGGAGGGATCAAGATATAAAAATAGACTGAAAAGGCCGGGACCTTTTTTCCCCTGGAGCGTAGGAGTTGAGGGGGTGACCTTATTGGAGGTTTATAAAATCATGAGGGGTATGGAAAGGGTGAATGACAAGGATCCTTCCCTCGGGTGGGCGATTTAAAACTAAGGTGAGGGGAGAGAAATTTAAAAACGACACGAGAGATAATGTTTTTACACAGAGGGTGGTTCACATGTGGAATGAACTTTGGGAGGAAGTGGTAGATGTGGGTTACAGTTACGATGTTTAAAAGACGTTTGGATAAGTTCACAAATAGGAAAGGTTTGGAGGGACGGGGGCCAGGTGCAGGCAAGTGGGACCGGTTCGGTTTGGGAACATGGTTGGCGTAGACTGGTTGGGCTGAGGGGTCTGTTTCTGTGCTGTGCAATTCTATGACTACACCCAGTGTTCTGAAGGAGATTGATGAGATTGTAGAGGTATTCGTTTGATCTTTCAGGGATCACTGAAGTCAGGATAGTTCCAGAGGACTGAAACGTGGCTAATGTGACACCTTTTGTTTAAGAATAGAGGGAAGCAGAGGACAGGAAACTATAGGCTGGTCGCTGGTAAGATTTCAGAGCCCATTATTAAGGATGAGATTGCAGAGTACGTGGACGTGCATGGTAAGATAAGGCTGGGTCAGCTTTGTCAAGGGGATGTCGTGCCTGACAAATCTTTGACAAGGTAATGAGAAAGTTTGACAAAGGAGAGCCAGTGGACATGATCTATTTGGACTTCCAGAAAGCCTTTGATAAGTTGCTGCATAATAGCTGCTAAATAAGTTTCGAGCCCACGGTGTTTGGGGCAAGGTACTGGCATGGACAGAAGACTAGCTGACTGGTAGGAGGCAGAAAGTAGGGATAAAGGTGTCTTCTTCAGGATGGCAGTCAGTGACTAGTGGAGGTCTACAGTGGTCAGTGATGGGACCACAACTATTCACCTTGTACATTAACGATCTGGACGAAGGAACTGAGAGCATTGTTGCTAAGTTTACAGACGACACACAGATAGCTGGAGGGACAGAGGGTAAAGGAGGTGGGGAGACTGCAGTAAGACTTGGACAGACTGGAAGAGAGAAAAGAAGTGGACAATTGAATTCAATGTGCAAAATGTAAGGTTATACATTTCTGTCGGTGAAAAAGGGGCAAAGACTGTTTTCTAAATGGGGAAAAGGCTTCAGAAGTGTGAAACTTAAAGGGCCTTGGGAATCCCACTTGCAGATTCAGTTGGTAATCAGGAAGGCAAATGCTGTGTTAGCCTTCATGATAAGAGGGCGAGAATACAAGAGCAGAGACATACTGCTGAGGCTGTGTAAGGCTGCGGTCAGACCATATTTAGAATATTGGACTACCGTATCTAAGGAAAGATGTGCTGGCATTGCAGGGAATCCCTAGGTGTTTACAAGAGCGATCCTGGGGATGAAGGGCTTGTCATTTGAGGAGCAGTTGAGGACTCTGGGTCTGTACTCGATGGAATTTCAAACAATGAGGAGGGCATCTGACTGAAGCTTTCAGGATACTGAGAGACCGAGATAGAGCCGTCAAAGGGAAGATGTTTCCACGGTAGGAGAGACTAGGACCCGGGGGTGAAACCTCAGAGTACGGACAACCCTTTAGAACTGAGGTGAAGAGGAATTTGTTCAGCCAGAAGGTGGTGAATGTGTAGTCATTGTGAGTATTTAAGAGTGAGATAGACAGGTTCTTGATTGGTAAGGGGATCAAGGGCTACGGGAAGAATGCAGGAGAATGGAGCTGAAAAAAAGATCAGCCATGATCAAACAGTGGAGCAGTCCTGATGGGCTGAATGGCCTAATTCTGCTCCATAATATCTGGCTAATATTAAGCTCGTAAATTACATAAATGAGATTGGATAATGTGGACATGCTTAACAGATAAATAGCCATGATATTTCACTTTTCAGAAAACTGTCAGAGTGACATACTAGGGCTGTTACATGCCGTAAAACAATTTGTGTGAACAGGTCAAGGTAAAATAAAATGTCTTTTGCTGTTCATGATAATACAAGGGGTGTGTAACCTTGCAGACTCGATCCAAAATATTAGCTCCAATGTCGGAAGGGAATAATTTTATCAGGGGAATTACATTACCATTAACATATCATGCTTCAAGTAATTCCAGGGTAAGACAGAGTATGTGACCGTTACGTTGCATCAGAGGGTGTGACCTGGGGATACAACGATGAGGTACTGACATTCTGACTCTGAGAGACAACATTCAATGGGACAGTACGTAAATATCTTATCACTTAGCCTGCTATAAGTTGTAGGTCATGGACTGCAACAGTTCAAGAAGGCAGCTCATCACCACTTTCTCAAGGACAACCAGGGACAGGCAACGAGGTGTTGGACTCAACCATGGTTGCTCACATCCCATAGGGGAATAAAGCAACAAACGCTTTTTTTCTCCCAATTTGCAGAACTGCTCTGGTATATCAGCTCTGTACCAGCATCTAACTTCCATTCCCAGTTACAGTACAAAAAGGAAAACCATGTATCCTTTAACGCTTGTCAAATCAAAACGAAAATCTAGATCGAACCTGGAGAAATTACCCCTCCATGTCAAAGCTTTAATTTCAACTTGACTGACTCTCCCCAGGTTTTTGCTGCGAACTTTGAAGTCTGTTCACATGCATACTCCAAAAACTGAGAGCTTGAACATTCTTGGTTTTAATAACCTACCGATATCAAAGCAAATGGTCCCGAGTCGGAAATTTTCTAAACTTTTCTATTGAGGTAATTGTGCAGAGTGAAAATGGAGGGAGGGTGTAGGGGATGGAGATTTACAGCCTTTGGGGACAAAAAACAAAAGAATATTCCACGAAGACTGTAAGACATCCAAGCAGCAGTAAGACATTCAGCCGATCGAATCTGCTATGCTATTCAATGAGATCATGGATATCTGATCATTCTGAACTCCCACTTTCCTGCCTTTTCCCCATAAAGCTTGATTCCCTTCCTGATTTACAATCTCTCTCCACCTGAGTCTTGAATATCCTCAATGACCCAGCCTCAACAGCCCCCTCTGCAGTAAAGAATCCCATAGATTCACTCCCCCCTTGGAGAGAGAAGAAATTCCTCCCCATCTCCATCTTCAGTGAGCGACCCACTCGCTCTGAGATGATGTCCCTCTGGGTTCTAGGGTCTCCCACACATGGGGTAATAACCCCTCCACACCTCCCCTGTCAGGTTCCCCCCCCCAAGAATCTTGTATATTTCAATAAGGTCACCTCCTGTTCTTCTAAATCCCAATGAGTACAGGCCTGACCGACTCACCGTCTCCTCATCAGACAGTCCCTCTGTACCCAGGATCAGCTGAGTGAACCTTCTCTGGACTTCCTGCAATGTCTTTATATCTTTACTTAAATAAGGGGCCCAAAACCGTTTACAGTCTTCCAGCTGTAGTCTGACTAGCGTTGTGCTTGGATAAAAACTCTCTACTTTTACACTAGAGACTAGAATTGTATTTTCTGAATGACTACCATGTGCCAATATCGATGACACTTGTAACCCCCTTTTACAGTATATTCGATGGGGAGGATTCGAAGGCAGAAATTTCAAACTAAGTGCCGTTTCGAGGCCCGACCGATTCACTGGGACCTGGATATCCTCAACGTCTGAATCCAGAAGGAGAAATGCTTGACTGTTCTGTCTGCTTCAGAAGGTTTTAAATGTTGGTGAGACTGGGAGAGCACCAAGCCCCACACACAGACACTCACACACACAGACACTCACACACACACCCTGAGTAAGAGTGCATTCCACTGAACTGACTGTGGAGACAGATTTAACCAGTTGCACAGACTGGAGACGTCTCGCAGCATTCCCAGTCTGCAGAGATCGTACAGGTGTCCTATCTGTGAACTAGCCTTCATCTGATCATCAAGCCTGGGGAGAGACAAGGATATCAACACGATGGAGAAAAGGTGGAAATGTGGGGACTGTGGGAAAGGATTTTGTTCCCCGTCTGCCCTCGAGACCCATCGGCGCATTCATACAGGGGAGAGGCCGTTCTTGTGCTCTGTCTGTGGGAAGGGGTTTGCTCACTCATCCGCCCTGCTGACCCATCAGCGGGTTCACACTCGGGAGAAACCCTACAATTGCCGGGATTGTGGGAAGGGATTCACTGATTCGTCCGCCCTGCTGACGCACCAGCGCATTCACACTGGGGAGAAGCCGTTTACGTGCTCTGTGTGTGGGAAGGGCTTCAGCCAGTCATCCAACCTGCAGATGCACCAGAGAGTTCACACCAGGGAGAGGCCCTTCATCTGCTCCGAGTGCGGGAAGGGCTTCACCCATTCGTCCGCCCTGCTGACCCACCAGCGGGTTCACACGGGCGAGAGACCGTTCACCTGCTCCGTGTGTGGGAAGGGATTCAGTGACTCGTCTGCCCTGCTGACCCACAAACGGGTCCACACGGGGGAGAGGCCATTCACCTGCTCAGTGTGCGGGAAGGGGTTCACCCAGTCGTCCAACCTGCTGACCCACCAGCGGGTCCACACCGGGGAGAGACAGTTCACCTGCTCGGTGTGTGGCAAGGGGTTCGGTGACTCGTCCAACCTTCTGAGGCACCAGCGGGTCCACACCGGGGAGAGGCCATTCACCTGCTCAGAGTGCGGGAAGAGCTTCACTCACTCGTCCAGCCTGCGCACACACCAGCGAGTTCACACCGGGGAGAGGCCGTTCAACTGCCTTGAGTGCGGGAAGAGCTTCACTCAGATATCCAACCTGCTGAGACACCAGCAACTTCACAAGTGAATCTGGTTCAGCTGGGAACGAACCGTGTCCGTTCTGACGGTGGGTGAAGCAGGAAGGGACGGACGGTCCCCCTTTTCTGCTGGACGGGCCTCTCTCACCCACTTCGCTTCCAGTGGGGCTGATGCTCTTTCAGCCTGCAACTTTTCCACCGAAATGACCAACAAAAGTTGATGAAAGATGTTTATTCTGTCCTGGATGGTAAATAGTGTTTGACTCACCACTACAGGTTGCTCTAAAATAAATGCGTTAGGCACGGTCCCATTGAGTCTCCAGCACAGGGCCCGGGCTGCATATGCCCCACTCAGCATATTCCTTCTCCCTCATGTCTGTATCCAGCTGCCCCTCCACCACTCACTGTGAAGCGAGTCCCACTTTATCCCCACTGCCTGGGTAAGGACGGTTCTCGTGAAGTCCCTGTTACAAATGGGGGGATAAAAAGATACTAACAGCAAGAGGGTCCACATGGCCCCTCGAGTCCATTCCGCTGTTCAATGAGAGCGTGTCTGCTCTGATTGTCACCACCTCTGCATTTTCCTCAGTGGCTGCGAATGTTTGATGTTTGTGTTGGCTGAGACTCTGCCTATGAGTACCCAATGTCTGCGCCTCTCAGGTTGTACAACCCTCTGAGGGACCAGAAGTTGTCTCATCTTTGTCTTAAATATGGTTAACCCGTGTCTCATTGTTCTCACCTGTCTCGGAAAGGGAAACGTTCTTTCGCCCCGTTGAGTTCCAGTAATATTTGTGTGTCTCAATAACGTCACGTCTTAACCTGCTAATCTCCAGTGAATACAGGCCCGGCCTTACCAACTTTTCCTCAGCAGATCCCACAAGCCAACAAAAGGAAAAACCTCCCTTAATCCCAGGTATCAGTTGAGTGGCCCTTCTCTAACGCCCTGATGTGGAGGTGCTGGTGTTGGATTAGGGTGGACAAGTCATAAGTCACATGACACCAGATAATAGTCCAGCAGGTTTATTTGAAATTCCAAGATTTTGGAGCGCAGCACTCCGAAAGCTTGTGGTTTCAGATAAACCTGTTGGACTATAACCCGGTGTCGTGTGACTTCTGATTCTTTTCTAAAGCAGTTATATCCCTTCCTTAATAAGGAACAAAAGTGTATACCATGCTCCAGATGTGGCCCTGTCAACACCCCGACACAGCTGTAGTGACACACTTGAGGTGAAAAGCCGGAGTTTTAGAGGGGATTGGAGGATGTTCTCACACAGAGGGTGGTGGGGGTCTGGAATGCACTGCCTGGGTAGGAAACCTCACAACTATCAAAAGGTGCTTTGGATGAGCACTTGAAGTGTCATAACATTCAAAGGCTTGTGTGTGTGTGTGTGTGTGTGTGTGTGTGTGTGTGTGTGAGAGGGAGAGGGAGAGGTGTGTGTGTGTGTGTGTGTGTGTGGCGGGGGGGAGTTGATGGGACTAGTGTAGGTTTAATGCAGGTTTGCCAGTACAAACTCAATGGGTCGAAGGGCCTCTCCTGTAGTGTATGATTCTACAATCCCTACTTTTCTATTCCAATCCCATTTGATGCCTTAATTACTTGCTGCAATTTCGTACAAACTTAGTGATTTACGTACCAGGTCACCTTCTGCACTCTGTCTATTTAAATAACTTGCAGCTTTTGCATTCTTCCTGCTGAGGTGAGCGGGTTCACACTTTCCCAAGTTTACAAGCTGCCTCAGTTTTGCCCGTTCAACCTATCTGAAACACTCTATACACCTTATACGTACCTTATGTTCTCTTCACAACTTACTCTCCGCCCTGTATTTTTTGTCATCAGCAAATCTGGCAACATACCTTCAGACTTTTCATCCAGGTTGCTGATGTAAATAATACATAGCTGAAGCTCCTATGCTAATCCCTGAGGCATTTCTGTCATCACATCTTGCCGACTCTAAAATGATCCATTTATGCCAGTTCTGTTTCCTGTTAGCTCAACAACCCTGTATTGATACTATAATGTCACTGTATATGATGAGCTTGAGGTTGTACAGGACGTTGGTGAGGCCTGTTCTGGAGCACTATGTCCAGTTCTGGTCTCCCTGTCATAGGAAGGATGTTATTAAACTGGAGAGGGTTCAGAAGAGATTTACTAGGACGTTGCTGGGAAGGGAGTTCTCAGGAGAGGCTGGAAAGACTGGCACTATTTTCACCAGAGTGTAGGAGGTGATCTTAGAGGTTTATAAAATAATGAGAATAGATAAAGTGAATGGCGGGTGTCTCTTCCCTAGGGTGAGGGGGTTTCAAGACTCGCGGACATGCTTTTATGGTGAGAGGAGAGAGATTTTTTAAAAAAAGATGAGGGGCATTTTTTTCTTTTTTTTAAGCACAGTGGTTGGAGTGTGGAATGAACTTCCAGAGGAAGTGGTGAATGTGGGTACATTTACAATGTTGAAAATTCATTTGGATTCATCCACGAATAGGAAAAGTTTGGAGGGATAGGGGCCAGGAGCAGGCAGGTGAGACTACTTTAGTTTGGGATTTTAGTTGGCATGGACTGGTTGCACTGAAGGTTCAGTTTTCATGCTGTACGACTCAGCTCTGTTAGGTAGTGCACATCTGAGATCACTATGTCACACAGCTTCTGGATTTTCATCTAAGGGTTCCCCTCTAACCTCATTGCTTACTTTAAAAAAAAATCAACTCCACTAAGCTAGTCAAATATGATTTCCCGTTCTCAAAACCATCTGACTCTGCCTGTTTGCATTAAATTCTTCTCAATATCCCGCTATACCTTAGGGAGTGAACACAGCATTTTCGCTCTCGTAGATGGCCTGCCGACAGATTGCTACTTTCCTGTTTCTGCACTTGCTTGAATAGAGGAGTCACATTAACTGTTTTACAATCTGATGGGTCTGTTGCCAAGCCCAGAAAGTTAAAACTGATGCAGCTACTGCTTTAGCAGATACTCTTCGATGACACTAGGATGAATTTGTTGGGTGATTACGTAGATCCTAGAAAGATCTCATCACATTCAAGCAAAAAGGTCTTTGCTTCGTGTCCAGTACTTTCAGTGCAATGGACTCAGCTGTTTGTCATGGTGCAGACATGTATTTTTGCCATACCATCAGTAAGTGTGGAACCCAGACTATGTGCGAGCCTGAGGTGTTATAAACTGTATAAATAGCTGGTGTGACTAAACCTCAATACAATTATCCTCGCCAAGAGCTCAGCCTACACAGATATATGTGAGAAGAGCTAATATGTGGGGACTGCCATATACGCTGCCAAGTTTGACCAAAGAAACCACATTGTGGTGGCTTGCAAGCATGTCAAAGAAATCAGACCTATCCTCAACTGCGCAGCTTTACAGACCCAGGCAGCTCACTGCCACCTTCACAAGATGCGCTTCCTAATGTCACTCCTGAACCGTCTGGCCCCAACTCTCAAATTATGCCCCTAGCTCTAGAATCCCCAACCGTGTAAATAGTTGATCCTTATCCAGCCTGACCTTTCCTGTTGATACCTTGAAGACTCCAATCAGATCACCCCTTAGCCTTCTAAATTCCACAAGAAAACAGGACCAACTTATGTAATCTCTCTTCATAGCTTGACCCCTGCCATTCAATAAATGCTGAGCCCAGCCAGTGATGCCTATGCCCCACAAGTGAATAAATAAAAGTCTTGACAGAGACTAGGCCTCGAGAAGTAATTTACTGTCTGAAAAGCACTTTGGGGTGACCTGAGGTTGTGCAAGGTGCTACGTAACTGCAGATCTTTCTTTATATACAGAGACATTTTGAAAGTAGAATTGATGGCTGTCAATCTGAAACCCACATGGGTGCTGTCAGAAAAGCTGAATCCTTTCCCTCCATCCATGTAATGTACCTAAAAGGAATGGCCAATGTGCACTATATTCCAGAATTGACACATCATGTTTGTGAAATAGTCAGGAAATGTGGTGTGATCCCCATACAATAGGTAACTGGGCTCCTTAAAACAGGTCTTGTGCCTTGATACTATCCGTAGAATCCCTACAGCGTGGAAAGAGACCATTTGGCCCATCAAGTCCACACTGACCCTCCATAGAGCATCCCATCCAGAACCAGCCCCCTAAGCTATCCCCGTAACTTCGCGTTTCCTATGGCTGACGCACCCAACCTGCACGTCCCTGGACACTGGGCAATTTAGCACGGCCTGTCCACCTAACTTGCACATCTTTGAACAGCGGGACGAAACCCACGCAGACTCGGGGAAAACATGCAAACTCTACACAGATAGTAGCCCAAGTGGGATCAAACCCAGGCCCCTGGCACCGTGAAGCAGCAGTGCTAACCCCTGAGCCACTGTCTCCCAATCTCAGGGCAGATTCTTGGTCTGAAACCTTCAACCTTGTTGAAACGGCTAGACTAAGTAGTCTCCCCCCCCCCCCCAAGTATCGTATCAACCCTTTCAGAGATGGAGTGGACTTGAACCTGGGCCTGCTGGCCCTGAGGTGGGAACACTACCAATAAACCACAACAGCACCACAACCCTGACTTGCCCCTCCATATACCAGCGAGCTACATATTGTTATGATCTATGAGGTGGCAAACCCAAAATATCAAAATCCCAAAGTATAGCAGCAAGCCTACTCATGAGCTGACTAACCTTGACCCAGACAAGTTCGACAGCAGCCTCAAAGACTGAAGGATGACGTCCTTCCTGGTGTCGACACTCCTCGTAAATATGGTCCTCATGCTCAGGATAGGCTCCCACTGGAACCGGAATCCACTGCACACGGCAACGTCGTACGCAAGCTCAAATGTCTCGCTGATTGGCACAGCCCGATCACTCATGCTTTGGAGAAAGATGGCACTGTGTGAGCATGTTAGGACTGAGGTGACCGAATATGGTACACGAGAAGGGCCCCACACAAAACCGGAACAACTTGATCCTAAGTTCACAGACACCGAGCGTTTTGTTAGGCTTGATGCCAAGATTGGTCTTTTCCCAGAACTGAAAAGTTTCGGATCGCGCTCCCATTTGTACTGTCTCCGAAGGATACCATTTACATCAACTGTCAGCCAGATTAAAACAGGTCTTGTGCCTTGATACTATCCGTAGAATCCCTACAGCGTGGAAAGAGACCATTTGGCCCATCAAGTCCACACTGTGCAGATTGTGCCTTTGAACGTCTACCAGGTTGGGTGATCCTTGGAAAAGCCAAATACGAGAATGATATGAACCTCCTCCAGCTCATGGCAGCAAAAAGGGAACACAGTCTTGTGCTCAGCTGTAAAAAGAGCGAGAACTATTTCTTCAATTAATCTACTTGGTTTTAGATCTGATCTGACTCAAAAAAAATGTATTGGAGATGCCTACTCCACAAGACAAAGATGAATTACAAAAGTGTCTGAGTTTCTTCACCTTTTAATCCTCGTGTATTCAGAATTTTCTCATCAAAGGGTGTCCTTCTCAAGAGCATGTCTGCACAGACCCACTACATGTAGCAGGAAGATCACCGTATGTTTCAATCTCTCAAATATTTTTTCGCCTGGAAAATACATCAATGTACTTCAATATTTTGAAGACCCCAAATCTTGCCACAATGGGAGCAGTGTGTGTCTATATTACAGGATGCCAAGACTATTCCATGTAGATTGACATTTCGTACGACAGCTCAGGCAAGACAGCGTGGCTTTGCAGTGATTCTGTGGTCTTTGTGGCGGGGAAAGAAGGAGCAGCACCATTATGTTTCAAGGGAACGAATTCAGGAGATAGAATCTGTTGACTTCTCACAGTTCCTGCGATTTCCTGTCAATGTGATCTTATTGCTGACAGTCATAAAATGATGGAAGATCTTTTAGACCATATTTCAGATTCAGCCAGTCACCCATATCTTCTGTTACAGTGATGTAATGTAGCTGTAAAATCCATAAATGTAAAACTCAGACTTAGTAAAAACATAGTAGGTCTTATAACATTATCAATAGTTAATAAACTTCAAGACATCAGCCTAGTCTTTGTGGCATATCTTCTATCGTCTAAAATGTAGGGAATCACTCAGAACATAGAATGCTGACATTAAAACATTAAAAACACATTATAATCCATTAAGGCTTGACAATTTACCAGTATTTTTAAAGTAAAAGTTGTTTGCTTACTCTTTTCTGAGTTAATGTAATTACTTCATGTTCCTTGCTCCATTTCACCTCCTGATTCTCAGTTCATTCTGGGGTGATATAGATATCCCAAACACTGAAGCCACATGCAAAATATCTGTTTAATTCATCTGCCATTTCCTTCATTTTCCATAATTAATTGCCCAGACTACCTCTTTGGAGGAACAATGCTAACTTTACCTATTCCTTTCCTTTTTAAATGCCTGCAGGAACTCTTTGCAATGGATTCACAGAGTCATATAGCACCGAAGCAGGCCCTTCAGTTCAACCAGTCCACACCAACCATGCTCCCAAACTAAACTCATCCCAACTGCCTGGTCCTGGCCCATATCCCTCCAAACCTTTCCTACTCATGTACCTACCTAAATGTCTTTTAAACATTGTAATTGTCCCAACATCCACCTCTGCCTCTGGCAGTTGAATCCATACACAAACGACTCTAAATCTTTCTCCTATCAGTTTTGAATGCCCTCGCCTTCAGATAAAGATCTTCACTATTCACTTTATCTATGCCCTCACGATTTTATAAACCTCTATAAGGTCATCCCTGAGCCTCCTATGATCCAGTGAGAAATGTCCCAGTCTATTTTTATAACTCAAAACCTTCCCATACTGGGCAATATCCTGGTAGATCATCTCTGAACCCTCTCCAGTTTAATAATATCCTTCCTGTAACAGGATGACCAGAATTGCACACAGTATTCCAGAAGAGGCCTCAACAAAGTCCTGTACAACCTCAACATGACATCCCAACTCCTATCCTTAAAGGTCTCAGCAATGAAGGCAACCATGCTAAACAACAATACCTCTGGAGCAGGTGAGACTTGAACCATAATGGGGACATGACTGAGTGTAAAAGCACTACTAGTTTTAAGTTTAAAGTTGAAGCGGTAGAGATATTTTTTGTAATCAGCCTGTTCAGAGATATTATCACACACACCTGCAGCAAAAAGGGACTTGAACCTCAGCCTCCTGGGTCAAAAGGTAGGGCATTATCATTAAGCCACTAGAGACCTCTCCAGGACAGTAATGATTCCGGACCAGTAAACAGTTCTCACTTATTGTGGATCAGGTGACGTCTCTGTCTTTTTAAACTCATAAACTGTAGCTTCTTAATAAACTTAATACAGATGTTAAAATTACTGACAAATTCTCAACTCCCTATTTTAGGTAACTGATTATCTTGAATCCCTCCTATCTTACACTCTCTCAGATGTTCTTACAATGTTTAACTTGTGTTTCCTGTCTGTAAACCCTTCCCTTTCTATTCCCTAAAAGTAAAGGACAGAAATCCAGATTTCAAGTTGTCCTCCTTCTCAAACTATAAATCCCGTCTCCTACGCGCTCCCTATTGCTTGTATCCTAATTTACTCACTTTCCCCTTAATTCTGTGCCCTGAAGATGTTGGCTGATGGGTTCACAGCAATCCTTCCCAAATGAGTGACCTGAGCGTCTAAATCCTTTACTCAAGGAGGTTCACGTTGGACGCGAAATGTTAATTCTGTTTCTTCGTCCACAAACAGTGCCAGAACTCCTGGGAATCTCTAACATCCCTGCTTTCATTTCAAGCTGACTCTAAGGCCTGATGGCAACGTACAGGATGAAAAAGGGGAGGTCTGAAGTTTGACTTCACCTGACGAAGGAGCTACACTCCAAAAGCTTGAGAATTCAAATACACACGGTGGACTATAATCTGATGTCGTGTGACTTCTGACATGTACTGTTGTTCAGGTTTAGGTCACTCCGCCCGTTCCGCTTGCTACAATCACTTCTCATGGCAGCCATATATCCCACAAGACCCCACGCTGGGTACACCGCTCTATTGACCACTCAGGTGACCGGCCTACGCACGTGCACGGACTAAGTATTATTTCCATTGGTCAAAATCTCCCCTCATTGTTCGCCCCGCTGGGAATTGACCAATGATAGACCCTGGAGGACCGGAAGGAGGCTAGTCCTCCAACCAATCAGAGCTCCCGTATTGTCTGAATGCAAAGGGTGGACAATGAGCTCCTGAAGCTGCCCATTCCTGCTCAGCAAAGCTGCTGCTCCTCTCTCTCTCTCTGGGTGAAGATTGAGCTTCACTCCCCCCAGACTGCACCTTCGTCCTCTGTCCAACATCTGTGAGCATAACACTCTTCTCATTCTAGGGTTAAATTGTGGACTTGGAGGAACAGAAGGGAGAGGAAGTGAATCTCCACGAAGGGGCAGACTCTGGAAAGGTTGATCCAGGTCTCTCTCTTTCAAGTTTGACACATTTATTTATCTGGCTCAAAGGGTGGCCTCCCTCCAAAGGTTCCCAGTTGAAGGGTTGACCTTTCCAGGATATGACCGATATTAAGGGAGACAGTAACTGGACATTATGACAGAAATATGTCTTGTGTTGCTCTATGGTGCATGTTAAATGTATTATTTATATTTCCCGGAGAAGGTACATTGTTGTTATCACGATCCATGTAATATTGTACGATAGCTAGCTTATGTATTTCCAAAAATGCAGTCATTACAGGACAGAAGGAGTCTATTTGGTAACTGAATTTCATGCTATCTCTCTGTGGAGTAAACTGTTTCATCCCAAATTCCTCTATATGCCTCCCTCCTTGCAAATCTCTGTTCTTCAAGTGCCCATCCATTTTATTCTTAATGTTAACAATGAAAGGAGTGAGTTCTCCAGGAAACAGCCTGCATATGAGGAACTGTAAGTTTAACACAGGGCAGAAGAACTGGTGGAAGCGGGCACAGTTCCATCATTTGGATAAGTACACAAACAGGGAAGGTTTGGCAGGATATGGACCAGGAGCAGGCAGGACGGACTAGTCTGGTTTGGGATTACATTCACCTTGGACTAGTTGGATCAAGGGTCTGTTCCCACACTGTATGATTTTGACTCTAGGTGTCAAGTTTTGTCATTATGGTACATAACTGATTTATTACTTATGTTTCTCTGCTGAAGTACATTTTATTATCTTCAGTCTTGTATTGCAGTACTGTAGCTATGCTATATATTTTCTGTCTTTACACACAGCAAAAATCCTTTTGGCAAATCATGTCTGGGTGAGGTGTGGAAGACTGGAGGACGGCTAATTAAAGGCTGCAAGGAAAAGCCAGTGATCTATAGACTGATGACCCTAACATCAGTGGTGGGTAAGTTGTTGGAAAGGATTCTGAGAGGATCTGTTTGCATTTGGAAAGGCAAGGGCTGATTGGAGACAGTCAGCATGGCTATTTGCATGGGAAAGCGTGTCTCACAAATTTGACTGAGTTTTTTGAAGAGGTGCTCAAGAAGATGAATGAAGGCAGAATGGTAGACACTGTTTATATGAACTTTAGCAAGACTTCAACAAGGTTCTGTATGGTAGACTGGTTAATAAGGTGCGATCACAAGGGTTCAATGGAGAGCTAGCTAATTGGATACAAAATTGTCTTGATGGTAAGAGACAGATGGTGGTGGTAGAGAGTTGAATCTTGGACAGGAGGCCTATGACCAGTGGTGGGCTGTAAGGATGGATGCTGGGTCTGATGTTGTTTGTTATTTATATAAACAATTTGGATGAGAATATAGGACGCATGGTTAGTAAGTTTGTGGATGATGCCAAAATTAGTGGTATTGTGGACAGTGAAGACCGTTATCTAAGATCACAATGGGATCTTGATCAACTGGGTCAGTGGGGAGGAATAGCAGATGGAGTTTAATTTAGATAAATGTGAGGTGTTGCATTTTGTAAGACAAACCAGGTCAGGATTTTCACAGTTAATGGTAGGGCCCTGGGAAATACTGTCAAACAGACAGGCCCAGGGGTGCAGGTACACACTGCCTTGAAAGTGGTATCACAGGAAGACAGAGTGGTGAAGAAGGCATTTGGCATGATTCCTTCATCGGTCAGAGCACTGAGTAAAGGAGTTGGGATGTCGTTTTACAGCAAGACATTGGTCAGGCCACATTTGGACTACTGCGTACAGTTCAGGTCTCCCTGCTATTGGAAGGATGGTATTAAACTGGAAAGGGGGCAATTTACAAGAATATCACTAAGACTGGAAGGTTTCAGTTATAAGGAGAGGCTGGGGCTTTTTCCCTTGGAGTGTAAGAAGCTGAGAGGACAGAGGTTTATAAATCAAGAGGGGTGTGGATAGAGTGAATAGCCAGGGTCTTTTTCCCAGGGTAGGGAAATTTAAAACTTAAGGTGAGAGGGGAAAGATTTACAAGGGACCTGAGGGGCAACTTTTCCTTCACACCGGGTGGTGTGTGTAGGGAATGAGATGGCAGAGGTGGGTACAATTACAATATTTAAAAGACATTTGGACAAGTATATAGATAGGAAAGGTTTAATGGGATATGGGCCAAACACAGGCAGATGGGACTGGTTCAGTTTAGGAAACCTGATCAGCATGGACGAGTTGGGTCAAAAGGTCTACTTTTGTGTTGTGTACCTCTAGGACAAGGAACAATACAGCACAGGAATAAGCTCTTTGGCCCTCCATGCCTGGGCTGACACATTTTGCCCTTCCATCCTAAAACTGTCTTCATTTACAGGATCTGCATTCCACTATTCCGTTCCTCTTCATGTGTTTATCCAGGCCTGTGATTCTACATCAATGCTCACCCTGTGTAAGCAATCCAGTCAGTTCCGTTCCCTCTCTAAATCTCAGTAACCCCGTAAGCTATTTCTTTCAAGTACCCGTCCAGTGTCATTGTGAAATTTCTACTTCCTTCAGCAGGTTGAAAGCTATGACCACTTGCTTCCCCAAACCAAGTTATTCCTCAGAGTGGAGCTGAGGGTCATCAGATCACCCCTGATCTCTGAATGGTGGAGCAGACTCAATGAGCTGAACAGCCTAACTCTGCCCCGATGTCTTACGGCCTTCCACCCCCTTGCTTGTGAGTATACTGTCAGCCTGCATGAAAATGTTCAGGTTTGTGCCCTGAAACTGGGAGATGTGATCGTGGATCTGTTTACGCACGTGCACTGGTCACTTCTGGAGAATCAGGAGGATGTTTATATGTATAATTTAAATGATCAACCCTTTACATTTTGTACAAGTGACTTGGATAACTGGACCAAAGGTACAGTCACCAAATTTGCTCATGACACCAAGATCAGTCAGAAAGTAAAGTCTGACGGAGAGACAAGGATGCTACAAAATGGATCGGTTAGATGAGTGGGCGAAGATTTGGTAAATCGGGGACGATGTGGGGAGATGGGAAATTGTCAGATTTTGTGAGAAATTTTTAAAAAATAAGCAGCTTGATGGATTGCAGAGCTACGGGACATAGAGAGATCAGGGCGACCTCGTGTATGAATTGCGAGAAGTTGGTACAGAGGCATAGCAAGCAATCCAGCAAGTTAATAGATTCTTATATCATTTATCGCGAGGGGGTTGAATGCAAAAGTAGAGATAATGTTGAGCACTATTGAGACCACATTTGGAGTGCCATGCACAATATTCATAGAATCCCTACATTGTGGATAGAGACCATTCAGCCCATAGGATCTGCACTAACCCTCTGAAGAGCGTTTCACCCAGACCCACCCCCTACGCTATCCCTGTAACCCTGCATTTCCCATAGCTAACCCACCTAGCCTGCACATCCCTGGGCACTATGGGGCAATTTAGCATGGCCAATCCACCTAATCTGCACATCTTTAGGCTGTGGGAGGGAAAGACAGCACCCGGAGGAAACCCACACAGATACAGGGGAGAACGTGCAAACTCCATGCAGACAGTTGCCCGAGGGTGGAACTGAACCCGGGTCCCTGGTGCCGTGAGGCAGCAGTGCTAACCCCTGAGCCACCATGCCGTGCCATTATTGGTCTGATTATTTAAAGAAGGATGTAAATGCATTGGGACAAGTTCAGAGAGTTTCAGATAATGTCTCGAAAGGGTGTGTTGTATTTTGAGGGAAGGTTAGATAGGCTCGGCTTGTATTCACTGGAGTTTAGAAGATTGAGGGCTGACTTGATTCAAGCACATAATGATCCCGAGGTATCTTGTCAAGAGGATGTTTGCTCTTGTGCACAAATCTAGAATGAAGGATGACTGTTTTAAAAACCACGGGGTCAATTTAAGACAGCCATAAGGAGATCTTTGTTTTCTTCCTGATGATCATGATTCCTCAGACCTCTCTCTCCCACCAAAGGTGAGTCTTAGGATTTTACTTTAGGCAGCTGTTGATAAATGGTTGGTGGGCAAAAAAGTGAGGAGAAGTTATCAGGCGAAGGCAGTAATGTAGAGTCGAAGTTGAAATCAGAGCAGTCATGATTTCACCAAATGGTGGGGTAGGCTGTAGGGGCTGAGTTGTTTTTGATCATTTGTTTGGGAGTACAGCACAGTGAGAAAGAAAGGGGAGTGCATGGGATGGAGATTTACTGCTTTTGGGGAATGAGAGGGGCAGAATGTTCCACAGAAATTAGGATTATCTATTCTGAATTCCTAATTTGCATTCTCAATGATGAATGTTGTTGTTAACCTATTTTACAGACTGTTAAAAGAGCTGGATTTCCAGATAGGAATCCCAGATCGAGGATAATGTCCAGATCTCTCAGGGTTGCTTTGTTCATGGGGACCTGATTATCGTCGGTGTTTTGAATCCAGAGGGAGAAACGTTTGTTCTCATCAGCTTGAAATGACTCTGAGCATCTGTGTGACTTTAAAAGCATCAAGACACACACAAATACAGACAGACAGACACAGGCGTATGCAGATGTACGCGCGCACACAAACAGAAGTGAGATTGTTCACATGATATGACTGTGAAGAGAGTTTGATACATCCTGACAAACATCTCTCTATTCACGCCCGGGAAAGACCTCACTTTTCCTGAGTGTGTATCGAGGCATCGGCTTGTTGCCAAACCGAGAGAGAACACGAAGGATACCTGAACCATGGAGAAACCGTGGAAATGTGGGGACTGCGGGAAAGGATTCCCTTCCCCATCTGCCCTGGAACCTCATCGACGTGTCCACACTGGGGAGAGGCCGTTTACCTGCTCTGTGTGCGGCAAGAGATTTACTCAAGCCTCCCATCTGCTGACACACCAACGCGTGCACACTGAGGAGAGGCCGTTCGCCTGCTCCGAGTGCGGGAAGCGATTCAGCAACTCCTCCAACCTTCTGATACACCAGCGAGTACACACCGGGGAGAGGCCTTTTGCTTGTCCTGAGTGTGGGAAGGGCTTCAGTGACTCATCCAGCCTGAGGAAACACGAGCGGGTCCACACTGGGGAGAGGCCGTACACCTGCTCCGAGTGCGGGAAGGGCTTCGTTCAGTCCTCCCACTTACTGACGCACCAGCAAGCTCACACTGGGGAGAGGTCATTCACCTGCTGCGACTGTGGGATGGGGTTCACTCAGTCCTCCCACCTCCTGAGACACCAGAGAGTGCACACTGGGGAGAGGCCGTTTGCCTGCTCCGAGTGCGGGAAGGGGTTCAGCGACTTGTCCACTTTGCAGACCCACCGGCGGGTCCACACGGGGGAGAGGCCGTTCACCTGCTCCCTGTGCAGGAAGGGGTTCACTCAGCTATCCAACCTGCTGAGGCACCAGCGGGTTCACAAGTGATGGTGCCCCGGGGGTCGGATTCTGCTGCTGCTGAGTCGCACCCAGGACTGAAACCTGTTTATTCTGACAGTGTGTGTAGCGGGAGGGGCCAGAGGGCTCCCCCCACCTTTCTTGCTGGACTGGCCGCTCTCTCCCACTTCACTTCCAGACAGGCTGATGCCTTCTGAGCCCTGGGACTGCATGTTCCCACTGAAATTGGGCTGGAGGGGGACAGGTCACAGAGAATGTGGAATTTAAAGTTGAATGACCATTACTGACTGGCTGAATGGCCTCCTGCAGCTCCTAATTCATTCATTTAAGAAACAATCAACACAGTGTGAGGAAGTGCGTTTATTTCATCCTGGACAGTGTTTGCTCGACCACTACAAGTGGATATATTTCTCTCTGTTCCATTGAGTCTCCAGCACAGAGCTCAGGCCAGTCACACTCCGTTGGCACTGACGCTTCCCACTCCTTTTCCACTCTTCCCATCAGCATGTCCTACAATTCCTTTCTCCCTCATCTCCGTATCCAGCCTCCCCCTTAAATGGACTCCCGCTGATTGCTTCAACCACTCGCTGTGGGAGTGAGCCCCAACTTCTTGTCTCTCCTTGGCTCTTGTGTTGGGAATTCACTTGTTTAGGGAGGGGCGAGAGAGAAAGAACTGGAAGATATTGAACTGTTTGGACGACGAAAGGTGTTTATTGCCTCCAGCTGCTGGGACATTTGTCTTTGGAGGAGATAATGGAGGTCTATGCGCTGGCGGTTGCCAAACAGCCCATGGGTGGTTTCTGGCTTCTCCCCACACCAGGGGGAGTCTATCGGAGGAAGGATTGGTGCAGCTGCAAAATATCCCTCTTGCTCTCTCCACCCGATTTGAATGTTGAGCAGCACTCGTGACTCCTTGGGTACTTAAGCCAGTCCATGCTCAAATGCAGCAAGATCTGGACAAATCCAGGTTTGGGCCGACAGGTGGTATGTAATATATATGCCTCACAAATGCCAGGCTATGACCATCACCAATAAGAGATAATCTAACCACCGCCTCTTGACGTTCAATGGTGTTACCATCACTGAATCCCGCACTGTCAACATCCTGGAGTGTTATCACTGATGAGAAACTGAACATTGACCATCCCCACAGCAGCAGGACAGAGGCTGGGAATCCTGCAGCGAGTCACTCACCTCCTGCCCCCCCACCCCAACCCTAAAAGCCCTGTCCCATCATCGACAAAGCACAAGTGATGGGATATTCCCCGCTTGCCCTGGATGGGGGCAGCTCTGACAACACACGAGAAGCTCAACACCGTCCAGGGATAAAGCAGAACCCCCACTTGATTGGCAACACATCTACAAACATCTGCTGCCCTCCACCCACCGATGCTCAGTCACAGCAGTGTGTACCATCTACAAGATGCCCTGCAGCAATTCATCAAGGCTGCTCAGGCAGCACCTTCCAAAACCCATGCCCTTCTACCATCTAGAAGGACATGGGGCAGCAGATACATGGGAACACCATCCCCTGTAAGCTCCCCTACGAGCCAATCCCCATCTCAACTTGGAAAGTGGAAACATACTGCCATTTCTTCAAGTATTACTGGGTCAAAATCTTGGATGACCCCCCCACCCCTAACAGTATTGTAGTTCTACTTTCAGCTCCCACCACCTTTTCAAGGGTCAACCAGGGATAAGCAATGAAAGCTGGGGCCAGCCAGCGATGCCCACATCCTGTGAGTGAGTTTTGAAAAGCACCTAAACGGCCCGCTCCTGCCTCTCCAAAACAAACTTCATTACGACACGGCACCTCAACAAATCGTCCCATTCCAAACAGCCACCAGCCTTCACCCAGAGAGGACACCGCTGGGCCAGATTACCAAATACCAGACGAGCGTCCTCCTTGTGCAGTCAAACACCACGTGTATCGATGTGGCCAGGGCACCAACTGGAGATAAGCAGCCAGTTCATTTTCAGGCCTGGTTGAAATCAAACAACAGCCAGCTGGCTAGCCACTAACATTAACGTCTGCCATTCACTGCTTGAGACCTTTTGGAAAAGCATGAATGACTGATGTCCTTGAAGTAATGGCGAGACTGGTAGGTTAACTGGATGGGCGGCACTGTGGCTCAGTAGTTAACACTGCTGCCTCATGGCGCAAGGGATCTGGGTTCACTTTCACCCTTCGCAACTGCCTGTCTGGAGCTTGCACATTTTCCCCGTGCCTGTGTGCATTTCCTCCGGGTGCTCCGGCTTTCTCTGGACTGGCCAGGCTAAATTGCCCCGTCGTGTCCAGGGATGTGCCGGCTGGGTGGGTTAGCCATGGGAAATGCAGGGTTACAGGGATAAGACGGTAGAGCAGGGGGTGGATATGGCTCGCTGTGGATTTGATGGGCCTGCTTCCACACTGTAGGAATTCCACAAACTGGATGGTCACCAGACCCCAGGCGAGGGGAGAGGCTGCGAAGGAGAGTCCTTTGCGGTAACCTCAGTTGGCACAGGAATTGAACCCATGCTCTTGGCATTGTTCTGCATTGCCAACCAGCTGTCCAGCCAACTGAGCTAACCGTCTCCCACTGAAAACTAGCAGTGAACTTCGAAAGTGACCAGTGAGGTTGTTACAAGACACAGAGAGTCCAAGAGGCTTTCCCCTACAAGAGCAAAATGCCTTGTGGGCAGCCAAGGAACCTGCAAGCGGGCATGGAGCTGCTACCTCCCATCTGAGATGCTAATGAGCAGGAAGGCAGAAAAGACATTTTTAATCAGTAGTCAAAGATTTTGGGGGAAAAGGCAGGAAAATGGTGCTCGGGATTACCGGATCAACTGCGATCTCTGCGAATAGCAGAGCAGACTCAATGGGCTGACTGGCCCACTTCTGCTCCTGTGATGTGTGTCCTGCTCAGGACGACATGATTCCAGTAATGAGAAACTTCAGCGACGAAGAAAGACTGGCCCCGACGTCTTCATTCTCCATCAAGAGGAGGCGGCGGAGAGGAGATCCAACAGAAGTTTATAAGATTGTGAGCAGAGCTTCTTCTTCGTTAAAAGAAAAGAGAAGGAGAGATTTAAAGTCAACACAGTGCGGAGCTGGAGGAATACAGCAGGCCAGGCAGCATCACAGGGGCAGGCAAGCTGACATTTCGCGGTGGGGCCCTTCTTCAAAGTGATGTGCAGACAAAACAAAGGCGAGGTGAGAGATGAACTGTTTCATGCAGTAAGTGGATAGGGTCTAGAATGCACTGCGTGGAAATGTGAGATATTCAAGATGGCACGGGATGATTATTTGAATAGAAATTATGTGTAGTGATATGTGCGAGAAAACAGGAGGTTGAGACTACGGAATAGAACGGATGCATACATGATGGGCCAAATGGCCTTCTCCTGCCCTGCACCCATCCTGAGATTCTGTGAAACAGGTAACGTCAATATCATTCAGGTTTAAAAATGCTACAGCTTTCTTTTACAGACACCCAGTCGAGTTGTAACTCATGAACCTAACTGTGTGGTTTACTTAGACAAACAGCAACACTTGAGAAGAGCATGTAAAACAATTGGGAACCTTACTTGGACTGTTTCAGATCACTGACCTAGTGATTAAATTCTGCTGACAGTGGGTTTGCAACAGCACAGGTAATTTACCTGCATAACTCAACAGGACAAAATCAAGCGCTGCAGCAAAAGTAAAGGTCCATTTGGGGTGGGTGTGATGTTATCAGAAGATGTTGAATGGGCCAAAGGAGGCCAGTAGGGTTCTTATCTTAAAAGAAATACCCTACGGTTGTAAATGCAACCCTGGAATTGTTACTGGTCCTGAAACATTTCACATTTTATGCCCACAAAGAGATGCTAATTTACACTGATTGTAATCCTGAGACTTTTGTAGAATATTTTAAGAATTAAAATAGTCAACTGTATCAGTGGAATTTACTAATTCAACTTTATAACGCCAAAACTGTTCACATTCCTGGGACAATAATATCATCGCTGATGCCCTGTCAAAAAGTAAGGATCATGTGGAAAGAAAGAAGGTGACAATGAATTGTATAGATTTTGTATTAATGAGTAAATGAAGATAAATGAATGTAGGTCGATATTTTCTGTGTTTTAAATTGTATTCTTTTTCATGTTGACACCATGATAAAATGCATCTGGAACTAATGTTTCATTTCTCCAAGGGAGGAGGCATGTTTAGAATACGCATGCGTATTTATGGGTTGTGCGGAAAACAGAAAGATATTAAACAATGTGGACACCTTCTGGAATAAAACAAAAGGTTTATTGCCCCTAATTGCTAGAACACTTATCTGCAAAAGAAACTACCAGGGCCCTCATGTAAATGATGGCCGGGTAATCCTTGAGGTTTCAGGTTTTGGCTTCAAACACCTAGGGAGTCAAAAAGACAGTATCAGAAGAAGCACTCGTGAAACTGCGAAAAATAATCTCTTTTCCCTTTGTTTTGGTTGAAAATCTGATCAAAAGCACACCTCGGTATTTTCACTATCTCCACAAGCTCTGAAAAGTTAAGCCATGACCACTAACCGAAGACTTAGACCCAGCCTGATTTCAAATGACTCTGTGTGACCGTCGGGTTAAACTCACCACTGATCGTTTTTCAGTGAGAGAACAGCCTTACCGTCTTCTGGGACTGTGGTGACCCCCCCCCTCCTTTTATTGTTCCCTCTGACAGTATTTATTAAATCTGCCTCATTACACATGACTAGATCCAAAGTAGCTTGAGCCCTGTTTGGGTTCACAACTTATTGTTCCAGCAAACTGTCCCAAATGCACTCTGAATTCTTCCTCAGACATACTTCTACCTATCCGACCCTTATTGTCTCCTGGTAAGTTCTCTATCCCATCTTACAGCTATTTCTGGAGGGCCTATCAATCACTCCCATCCATGTCTCCCTCCCTGTTTTTGTTTCTAACCTCCGCCCTTGTGGATTCTGCACCTTATGATCTGGAACAAGGTGGGGGGTCACTGCCTAAGAATAGGAGGTAGGCTGTTTAGGACTGAAATAAGGAGACGCCCAGAGAGTGGTCAGCCTGTGGAATTCTCTGCCCCAGTCGAGGTTGAAACACTGAATGCTTTCAAGGAAACAATTAGATGCTGCACTTAGGGGTATAGGGATCAAAGGGGAGCGTGAGAGCTGGACGATCAGCCGTGATCGTACTGAAGGGCAGAGAAATTCAAAAAACTGAATGGCTCCTATTTTATTTGTTTGTACCATCAGGTTCTTGAATGGGATTCTTGTGGAAGCCCTTATAACAGTGAGGGAAATTGACCTGCAGAGGTTGAGGTGCCAATCTCTTGCATTCAAACATTTGTAATGTCACTCTTGGCTGCACCTCCCTTCAAACATTACCATCGATTTTGGTCCTGGGTTTCACATTTACCAGCGTTCTCCCACCGTTCAGAGAAGCCGACACAATGACATGGTTCATCATAAGGGGAAGGGAACTTAAGAGCTGGCGGTGGTGGGGGGGTGCTATGCTTTGTACAGGGCAGAGATGAGAACCCAGCGCTACAATATTGGTCTCTGGACTTACAGAAGGAAGTTGGAGGGAGCTCAGAGACAATTTTCTAGACTAACGACTAGACAGCCTTACGAGGAAAGGCTAGACAGGGCAATGTTCCTCTGGAGTTTAGAAGAAATCACAAGTGACTGAATGCAAACAAATAAGACCCTGAGGGGACTTTACCGGGTGCATGTGAAGAGGATGTTTCCTCTTGAACCTGGAACCATACTTTCAAAATAAGGGATAATAAAATGTGAGGCTGGATGAACACAGCAGGCCAAGCAGCATCTCAGGAGCACAAAAGCTGACGTTTCGGGCCTAGACCCTTCATCAAAATAAGGGGTTGCCCTCTTAAGAACACTGAGCTAGGGCCAGCAGGAGGCCGTTCAGCCCCTTTATCTTGCTCCACCATTGAATACAAACATGGGTGATCCTACCTTGGCCTCAACTGCACTTTCCTACCTGCTCTCCGTAACCCTTCAACCCGTTAGCAATTACGAGATGTGTCTGCGTCCAAAACGCCCTTGGGCAGTGAAGCACGGCCTCGTGAGGGAAGTATTTTGACCTCATATCTGTTTTACAGAGTCCGCCCCTTATCCTAAAACCATGACCTCTCCCCCCAGATTGAAATACAGATGAGGAAGCATTTTTGTTTTTCCTCTTGGCTGGTTGAGAGTCTTTGGAATTTAAGGCAGAAGTTGACAGATTCTTGATTCCCGAGCGGATAAAAGATTCTCGGGGCTGGGGGTAGGAGGCAGGGATTTGAGGGAATCTAGCGCTGCCGTTTAAAATCAGATTAGACACCATCCTAGTGAGTGGCGAGGCGGGCTTGAGGGGCCGAATGGCTGACCGTCGGCCCGTTTGCGCACACATATTCCTGAAGTCGTTTTCAACGTCCTACACAAACGGAATTGCAGGGTGGAAGAAAGTGACTTACAAGCAGAAGTGCCTTGTTGGGGCTCCAGTTCACATTCACAGCCATCAGACTTTCTGCGAAACGAAAAGACGTGACTTTCAGCGCAGTGAGATGAGGCTGATCCAAGGCGCGACTGCAGATTCAGTTCAAGGCATAAATCCAACTGGTGACTCCTTTCCAGTTCGATTCCCTCCGTAGCCACTCAGCAAATTTAAAAGCAGCAGTGTTCAAACAGCTGGCAGTCAATGCTTCCATCCAGAGCACACAGGCACCGCTGGCTCAGCCAACCGTCCATCCCCAAGAGTCAAGCACATTCCCATGGGTGTGGAGTCACATGGAGGCCAGACCAGGGAGGGATGGCAGTTTCTTTCACGAAAGGATACAATTGAAGAGATGGGCTATTTCGGAAAAAACCGACAGTAGTTTCACGGCCATCGTTCGGCTCAGAATGACAAACGGTTCCGGAAATGGAATTCCAACATCTGCCACAGCGGGATTCAAAACGGCCCACCAGAGGATTACCACCCCCCCCCCCCCCCCGACTCTGTTTCTCTGGTGACTCACCTCCCCCCCCCCAGGCCCTGTTCCTCTGGTGACTCACCCCCCCCCCCAGACCGAGTTCCTCTGGTGACTCCCCCCCCCCCCAGGCCCTGTTCCTCTGGTGACTCCCCCCCCCCCCCGGCCCTGTTCCTCTGGTGACTCACCCCCCCCCCCAGACTCTGTTCCTCTGGTGACTCACCCCCCCCCCCCAGACCGAGTTCCTCTGGTGACTCCCCCCCCCCCCCCCCAGGCCCTGTTCCTCTGGTGACTCCCCCCCCCAGGCCCTGTTCCTCTGGTGACTCCCCCCCCCCCCCCCCCCCCGGCCCTGTTCCTCTGGTGACTCACCCCCCCCCCCCCCCGGCCCTGTTCCTCTGGTGACTCCCCCCCCCAGGCCCTGTTCCTCTGGTGACTCCCCCCCCCCCCCGGCCCTGTTCCTCTGGTGACTCCCCCCCCCCCCCCCAGACTCTGTTCCTCTGGTGACTCACCCCCCCCCCCAGACCGAGTTCCTCTGGTGACTCCCCCCCCCCCCCCCCCCCAGGCCCTGTTCCTCTGGTGACTCCCCCCCCCCCCCCGGCCCTGTTCCTCTGGTGACTCCCCCCCCCCCCCCCGGCCCTGTTCCTCTGGTGACTCCCCCCCCCCCCGGCCCTGTTCCTCTGGTGACTCCCCCCCCCCCCAGACCCAGATTCTCTGGTGACTCACCCCCCAGATCCAGACGCTGGCTGTTTTTGGCGGGAAACCTCTCTCCTGCTGTTGTCACCGAGAACCGTCGAAGCCTGATTGGTGGATCCGTCGGTTGCCGGGCCACGTGATGTAGAACGGACTCGGTCATGATTGGATGAACACCTTGTCGGACCCGAAGCGTGAGCTTTGTCACATTTGCAGCACTACGATTGGCCCGTGTTGCCGAATGCCGCCAGTTGATTGGTTGCCGCTTCCGCACGCTCTTCGGGTCACCATTGTGTCCAGTCCAATCAGCGGCCGGACCTGCCACAGCTCGCAGCGGATTGGCGGGTGCGCCGTCAGTGGGAGTATATATGGAACATGCCCGGTTTGTAAGGGAAGGGATTCCTAGAGCGACAGGATCGTCTGAGAGAGGAGAGAGGAGAGAGGAGAGAGGAGAGAGGAGAGAGGAGAGAGGAGAGAGGAGAGAGGAGAGAGGAGAGAGGCTTTTCACAGGGATTAGAGAGAGGGTCAGGACCTTCTCGGAGAAAGGGATCCTCTCAGTGTGGAAGGTAGGGAGTAAGAGCAGGATCTTAGAGAGACGGGGATTGAAGTGGGACTGGGGCCTGAGAGAGTGAAAGACGGGGAGTGAGAGAGGGGCAGCGAGAGTGAGGGAGGGAAACCTTGACAGTGAGAGAAACTGAGGGATCTTCTCATGAGAGAGAGAGACAGAGACAGACAGACAACCCTTTTACAGGGAGAGACAGGGAGCACTGTGCAGAGATATAGAGAGACAAGGGCCATCACACAGAGATAGGGACCGTCTCACAGTGACTGTCACACAGGGAGAAAGATAAAGAGAAAACTACATACAGGGAACGTAGGGGGATAGAGAGACACAGAGCAGAGGCGAGATAGGGAGGAATACGCAGACAGAGAGGGGGCAGAGGGAGTGACAGACTGAGAAAGAGAGAGAAACTGAGTTGAACAGGCGGAGTGTGCAGTAGAGAGACGGAGGAGGAGGAAAGCAGAGAGAGATTGAGAGTGAGGAGGGTGACACTAAGCGAGCATCATGTTCTATTTCCCAGATGTATTACAGCGAAGTACTGGCAAATTCAGCACAATCTGGTGAGAGTCAGTGGGGTGATACATGGTCAGGATGTGCTCAGCCTGATCGCTCCTGCTGAGGAAATCTGGGACCTGCCGTACTGAGGGAGCACTGGGGTCGGGGAGGCGTTTGCAGTCTCACAGCAAGAGGAACAAAGCCCTTCGGCCCACCGTGTCCGTGCCGGCCCTGGTTGTCTTCCTGCACGCATCCTGCCTGCTTGCACATGGTCCGTGCCCCCTGCTTGTTTGCCTAAACGCCTCATGCCGTCGTATCGGCTTCGAACCACCTCCGCAGGCAGCTGAGACCACCACCCTACCCCCCCCCCACCACACCCCACACACACGTGATGCCACTTCCTGTGGGATCTTGCTGTGCATCCCCGTTTGGTCTGAAGTGCACCCACTGACAACATGAACCGTGCCCCTGCAAAGGAAATTTTAGGGACAGTTTAGTTTGAAGCGCTGAGAGGGTGTGAGGGGTAGAAGTTACAGGCAGGAACTGCAGGAGTGAAAGGGGGGAATGTTTTCAGAGTCCACTGTGGCAGACGTTTGGAAACCACCTCCCGTGAAATAGCGACAGGTCTTCGATTTCAATCTGACGATTTAGATCCATAATCTCTTTGATGAGCCTCGTCCAATTTCTGTGCAACAGGCCCGAGGACGGGACGGAACGGCCTCATGCTGTTTCTGCACAACAGGCTGAAGGAGGGGGCTGAATGGCCTCCTGTTCCTGTACAAACATCTCGGGGGGGAGGGCTGAATGGCCTCCTGTTCCTGTACAAACATCTCGGGGGGGAGGGCTGAATGGCCTCCTGTTCCTGTACAAACATCTCGGGGGGGAGGGCTGAATGGCCTCCTGTTCCTGTACAAACATCTCGGGGGGGAGGGCTGAATGGCCTCCTGTTCCTGTACAAACATCTCGGGGGGGAGGGCTGAATGGCCTCCTGTTCCAGTACAAACATCTCGGGGGGGGAGGGCTGAGTGGCCTCCTCCTGTTCCTGTGTAACAGGTCCGAAATGGGCCTCCTGTGGTGAACAGCAGGGGGTGGGTGGTCAGTGCTGAATAACCTCCTCCTTGGGAGACCCTTTCGGTGCACCAGCAGGGGTTCGTTGGGCCAAATGGCCCATTTGTCTGCAGCATCCATACTGAGCAGGTGATCGGGCCGATAGCAGGTCATGTCTGCCTCTGTGTTTTCCAGGTTAGTGGCAACCAGAGCTGGAAGGGTGACCAAGAGGGACTATCTGAATGTGAATGTGGTGAGGACATGGTGAGTGACCATCTACTCATGGATTGAGCCCCTGCGGGCGTGATGGTGGCTCAGGGGCGAGCGCTGCTGCCTCTGGGCGCTAGGGACCTGGTGTCAATTGCACCTCGGGTCTGTGTGGAGTTTGCATGTTCTCCCTGTGTCGGTACGTGTGCGCACCAGTTTCCTCCTACAGTCCAAAGATGTTCGGGTTAGGGTGGGTTAGCCATGGGAAATTACCCATAGTGCACAGGGATATGGGGGTTAGGGTGGGTTAGCCATGGGAAATTACCCATAGTGCACAGGGATGTGGGGGTTAGGGTGGGTTAGCCGTGCGAAATTACCCATAGTGCACAGGGATGTGCGGGTTAGGGTGGGTTAGCCGTGGGGAATTACCCATAGTGCACAGGGATGTGCGGGTTAGGGTGGGTTAGCCATGGGAAATTACCCATAGTGCACAGGGATATGGGGGTTAGGGTGGGTTAGCCATGGGAAATTACCCATAGTGCACAGGGATGTGGGGGTTAGGGTGGGTTAGCCGTGCGAAATTACCCATAGTGCACAGGGATGTGGGGGTTAGGGTGGGTTAGCTGTGGGGAATTACCCATAGTGCACAGGGATGTGCGGGTTAGGGTGGGTTAGCCGTGGGGAATTACCCATAGTGCACAGGGATGTGCGGGTTAGGGTGGGTTAGCCGTGGGGAATTACCCATAGTGCACAGGGATGTGCGGGTTAGGGTGGGTTAGCCATGGGAAATTACCCATAGTGCACAGGGATATGGGGGTTAGGGTGGGTTAGCCGTGGGAAATTACCCATAGTGCACAGGGATGTGGGGGTTAGGGTGGGTTAGCCATGGGAAATTACCCATAGTGCCCAGGGATGTGGGGGTTAGGGTGGGTTAGCCGTGGGGAATTACCCATAGTGCACAGGGATATGGGGGTTAGGGTGAGTTAGCCGTGGGAAATTACCCATAGTGCACAGGGATGTGGGGGTTAGGGTGGGTTAGCCATGGGGAATTACCCATAGTGCACAGGGATGTGGGGGTTAGGGTGGGTTAGCCATGGGAAATTACCCATAGTGCCCAGGGATGTACGGGTTAGGGTGGGTTAGCCATGGGAAATTACCCATAGTGCACAGGGATGTGCGGGTTAGGGTGGGTTAGCCGTGGGGAATTACCCATAGTGCACAGGGATGTGAGGGTTAGGGTGGGTTAGCCGTGGGAAATTACCCATAGTGCACAGGGATGTGGGGGTTAGGGTGGGTTAGCCGTGGGGAATTACCCATAGTGCACAGGGATGTGTGGGTTAGGGTGGGTTAGCCGTGGGGAATTACCCATAGTGCACAGGGATGTGCGGGTTAGGGTGGGTTAGCCGTGGGGAATTACCCATAGTGCACAGGGATGTGTGGATTAGGGTGGGTTAGCCGTGGGGAATTACCCATAGTGCACAGGGATGTGCGGGTTAGGGTTGGTTAGCCGTGGGGAATTACCCATAGTGCACAGGGATGTGGGGGTTAGGGTGGGTTAGCCGTGGGGAATTACCCATAGTGCACAGGGATGTGCGGGTTAGGGTGGGTTAGCCGTGGGGAATTACCCATAGTGCACAGGGATGTGCGGGTCAGGGTGGGTTAGCCGTGGGGAATTACCCATAGTGCACAGGGATGTGCGGGTCAGGGTGGGTTAGCCATGGGGAATTACCCATAGTGCACAGGGATGTGGGGGTCAGGGTGGGTTAGCCGTGGGGAATTACCCATAGTGCACAGGGATGTGCGGGTTAGGGTGGGTTAGCCGTGGGGAATTACCCATAGTGCACAGGGATGTGCGGGTTAGGGTGGGTTGGCCGTGGGAATTGCAGCGATAGGGTCGGCGATGTGGGCCTGGGTGGGATGCTGTTCAGGGTGTCAGTGCGGTCTCAATGGGCTGAGTGGCCTGCTGTCAAAATGTAGTCATTGTACAATCTGCTGTCTCTCGGAGCAAGGCACTACACGATAACCCACGCCTCCCTCTCTCGTACACACCAAATGTTTTCCCCGACATCTCTGTGCTGCGCAAGCTAGCTGGAAAATATTGTCCTGGACTCCTACCCCATTGTATCCATGTCACCATGTTACTGCTTGGGGCCTCCCATGTCACTGCCCACAGGTCACGTTGCTTCATGGCAGTCATAGAACCCCTACAGAGTGGAAGCAGGCCATTCAGCCCCTCGAGTCCACCGCATCCCACCTGAGACCTCCCCCATCCCTCTAACCCAGCATTTCCCACGGCTCATCCGCTCAGTCAGCGCACTACGGGGCAGTTTAGCACGGCCAATCCACTCTAACCTGCACATCTTGGTGACTGTGGGAGGAAGCCCACGCAGACACAGGGGAGAACGTGCAAACTCCGCACATAGTCGCCTGAGGGTGGAATCGAACCCAGGTCCATGTGAGGCAGCAGGGTTAACCACTCGGACACCCGTAGTGGATCGCTTGCTGCGTGATTTTGATGATGATCCTGGTGTAAGTCAGTTTTCCTCACCCCCAATGCCACCACCACTCCCCCAGCGAAAGCCTCTTTCTCCCTCATGAACTCACTCCTGCAGCATTGCGTTCCTCTTTCATTTTATCCCTCTTCGGCCCTTGCTGTCTACTTGCATCTCTTCTGCTGTCAGTTTCTCTTGCTGTCTTTCTTTCCATCTCCATCTTTCTGTCTCTCTCTCTCTCGCTCGCTCGCTCGCTCGCTCTCTTTCTCGCCTGTCTCACTGTGTTTCTGCCTCTCTCCCTATTTCTGTGTTGCTTTCTCTTCGTCCCTCTTTCTCTCTGTCGATCTCACTGTCTCATCTCTTCTCTATCTTGGTTTTTTAAACTCTCCAGCTCTGTCTGCCTATCTCTACCCATCTCTTCCTCTGTCCTTCATTCTTTCTGAATCTAAAATCCTTATATTGTGGATAGAGGCTGTTCAGCCCATCAAGTCAACCCCGACTCTCAGAAGGCATCCCACCCAGACCAACTCCTTTATCTGTCTCTGTCTCTCTCTCTCGCTCTCTCTCTTCCCACCCACTCTCTCTGCCCCACCCGTCTCTGTCTGTATCTCTACCTCTCTCTGTATCTGTGTCTCTATATTCACTACCTCTTTCTGTCTGCCTGTCTACTGTTGTTTCTCTCTATCACTTTTTCTGCCTGTCTCTCTCTCTCTCCTCCACCCCATTTGTCCATCTTTCTTTGCAGCTCTGTTTCTCCGTTTCTCTCTCCCTCTCTCTCTCTCTCTCTCTGTATTGCTATCTCTCTATATAGCTATCTAGCTTCCTTTTCCTTTCTTTCTCTCTATCTCTGTTTCTGTCTATTCCTGTCTGCCTCTCTTTTTCTTTCTGTCTATCTCCATCACTATCTGTCTGTCTCTCTCTCTCTCTCTCATTACATTGTTCGCATACTGAACGTCAAGTCCTGCTACTCCCAGACATGTCTCAGCAACTAAAGATTTTATTAAAGTATGCAAAATCCCCAATTTTTCCTCACCCTCAGATCCAGGTTGACAGAAAGCACAGACCATGTTCATGTACCAAACATTAATCATTGTTTCTTACAAGTAATTAGACTGGAGCCACAGGTAAACAGCTATGAACTACCAGTTAAAAACTCTGAATCACTTGTAACTGCCCACCTCCCTGACACACGCAGGGAGTGAAAGAGAGGAGGAGAGAAAAAGGAGGAGGGAGAGAGAGAGAGAGAGGGAGAGAGACATGGAGAAGGAGGAGAGTAAGAAAAAAGCAGTGCTGGAAATATTGATGCTACTGGTTAAGGATCAAAACTGGGAAAAAGTTCAATGGCTCCAAGCTGCAGCATTCGCTGAGGTGATCCTCCTCTCTTTCACCTGCTCCTCCTGCACTGCTGTCTCAGTCTCTGCTTCTCCCTCACTCTCCTCTCCCTCTATCTCTATCTCTATCTCTCTCTCACCTCTCTTTCTGTCTCACAGTCTCCCTCTCTCTCACCTGCTCCTTCTCTCTCTCCACTCTCTTTCACTGTCCTCCGTTCTCTCCCTCGCTCCCCACTCTCCATCTCTCTCTTCTCCAGGTTATAGCACTGAAAGGGACCCTTCGGTCCAACGGTTCCGTGCTGGCAAAGTTTCCCAATCTGAACTAGCCCCATTTATCCTCTGTTCGTTTTCCAGAGGAGCAGACAGCT